>NC_051162.1:114196781-114251294 GCF_013339745.2 Dermacentor silvarum
AAATTCCGCTTTGCCAAAGCTAGTGCAGATATCCTTTCGACAGGAGATGAGCTCAGCTCATGGGTGCACCAATTTGTTTACGTGCAATCGACGCATCTAGGCTCAAGCATAAATAATTCTGACCAAGAAAGAAGGCTTACCGACTTCAGAATTAGCAGCGTAATTTCAAATAAGTGTTTTTATTTGTACGGCTTCTATTCACGCTCAAGCAGCGGTGTCCGCCAGCAATTCGTTTAGCTACAGTAAATACGTAGACATCGAAGTTTCAACCTGAGCAGTGAAAGATAGGAAATCTCACGTGCCATCTCAATCGTGAAGTGGGAGCACCTGCACACACACTGTGTATTACTGTTTACATGACAAAAATGCACTACAGCCGATGTTTTCCAGCAAGGCGACAAACACATTTTCCTAACGTGATTAAAAACACTTTACAAAAAAAGGTAACCCAACTTGGTGGTATTTGGCATACGAACGCACATATCGTTTAACATGCCCAACCAGTGCCTTGTGATCTGAGTTAAATAATAGGCGGTTGAAATTCTCACTTGGAGAATAAAATAGCATTAACTATTTAATTTTGGAACCCATAAAATACAATTTTGAACAAATGCCGCGACAACTAGAAATGACATGCGTCCATGAAGGACGTCACTCAGGAAGTGGAGTGCAATGTCGCGAAAGGGTCCAGAACGTGAGAGTATTATTGTTTGGACAATGTGCAAGGCCAAAAAAAACTCCTGCCGACGGGAGAAACTATTGTCAAGCAGCATGGGTCCCCCCCCCCCCTCCCCATAGACGAAGCTTAGAAAAATGTTTTTTTTTTCAGGAAGAAAGACTTTCTTCTTATATACATTTTAATACTTCATCTAGAAGTAGTTTCAAAGGCATACATTTTGCCAACTCACTGTATACAATTTCGTAATCTATATGTCTTTTTTACAAACATATAGTTTGTTTATAAGCAAGTTACAAAAATATTTTTTTGGAACTTGTTCGGGCAGTAACTAGCGTAAGTAATGCGGCCCCGTACAAGGGTACAAGCCCATTCAAACAGGTTTTAAAGCGTTTCATTCCGAGTACAAATCCATCGTCGTTTGCGGCAGTTTTCTGACAAGCGCCAGAATAGACGTATGTACAGCCGTGAGCAAAAGTGTACAGACACACAAGGTTGCTGAAAAACCTAATTTATCCGTAATTAACATGCAATATTGAAATTGGCGAGTACATTTGAAAGTTCGCAATGGTAGGCATATCTGCAGTCCTCGATGTCAAGGTAGATTCACAGGCCGGGAAGAAATCGGCTCTATCGCGCAATCACTTGTCCGTATACTTTTGTTCACTGATGTACGTACGATTGCATAACACCGAGCCGGATAACGTCACAATCCCTATTTCACACGCCCTGTATCTATGTAGATGCAGCAGTCAGCAGTCTTAAACTTGCGTCCAAAGGCTTGCAGTAAAATCAGCTGTTGTTTTCATACGATAGTCATCACCGTCGTCTTGCTCCTGCCATGGACACACGCTCACGTCACAAACACAGCTTCTGCCATAAGGACCTAGTTGGTCCACCTGGTAACGGTTTTCCATAACCCCAGACAATGCTGGATACCTACAAAATGCTTAGCACAACTTCAATTCCCACAGTACATGGGTTCTGGAAAAAAATATGTGGCTTCTCCGTTGGAACGCCGCGCGTCTCGCTTATTGGTACTAGATTTTTTTAATACAGTTGTTTATATTGCCACAGTCATGCGCCCGCGCCAAGCTCACGATTGCTGCGTCATTGTCGTCTTTTGTTGCCACTAAGCATAGGATGAAACACGTTCGCGCATTTTACGCATATGGCCGTAAACTAAGTGTAAAACGTAATTACTAATTTTGGTTATACTTCTATTGTGGTTCTCCATTTTGTGCAAGCATTTTCGGCCTCTTCGAGTAAACCAACTGAGGAGTAGAGATATGCCATCTGCCGCTCGCAATTTCATAATTTTCCTCAGCTCAAAAAACTATATTTACAAGTCACTGACTTGGGTGCAAAACATTGTTTGAAGTGTTTGAAAACAACGTTCAGTTAGTAAAAAAATGCACGTTATTGGCAGTGAAAACATTGAAACGGGCATGAAGGCATAATTCTGTCGCTGATATGGATAAGCTCCTTAAATGAATAAACGCTGGCTCCCTACACTAAAATTCAAGAATGGTATTCAAGCAAGCCAGCAGTTTTTTTAGCCAAGAAAGGTTTAACAATGCTTGCCAGAAGTTTCACAACTGACGATCATATACAAAAAAGAGTAAAGGACAAAGGAGCAAACATGAAAATTTAATGGGACATCTAGAAAAAGAGCGTAAAATAGGAATGCCACGCTTGTCTTTTTGAAGGAATACGTGTGTGAGCATTGCTTCTGCATATCAGACAAACCAAATAAAATGTCTGTACACCCAGAATGGCCATGATTGTAGTCAGCATCGTGTACCATGAATCACCGTGGCCTGATAAATTAGGTGTGCAGATGCGGTGCTTGTATACATTTATTTCTGCGTGTCCAAAAATTATTCGGACGAGTGCGCCAAAGTACGGCATAGTAGTTAACGCTTCGGGGTCACTGTGCTTTCTTGCTTCTGTACGCTTTCCAGAAACCTAAATGCACAGATATATTGATGAACACAGTATTCTTCGTACTCTGCTAATCCTTATGGACGCTGAAGCTTAAAACAACCATGTTTCACACATATTTAAAAGCCACCCGTAAAATAAAATAAATATTGCGTTCTGCTTAGCTCTGATATTACATACCGTGTCATGCCAAATTTTCTAGTCTTATTTATCTCGAAATTATTCTCACCGCTTCTTCAATGTTCGTAATAATGACAAATGCGCTCGGTTGATTTTCTACGCTTTGTTTTGTACAGATTGTTGTTTTGTTTTTCAGCATTTTTTTATCTAGACCCAAAATTTCGCGGTAGCTTGTGGTAAAAAAAATTGCTCAGAAAACTTGCAACTACATTACTTTGGTTGCTGGAATGTATATAATCCTTTGTCAAACACGTTGTCATCTATTTTTTTGCCTAGGACTGCCAGCATCTCAGGGATTTACGAGTACTTCTTCACGGGCAACAACGTGACAGCGAGCGAAGATCGTGGGCGCATTGTAGTGACATACAGAAGAGTCGTGTTCCAGGGTAAACTAAGCCAGCATTTGGGCCACACAAGCGCAAGTAGCAGCGATGGCACAACTTCTACTTCGCAGACGCCAGTGTGGAACGCACGTGTGACCTTGAAAGAGGATCCTTCGTTCTGGGGGCACAAACACACGCCCGGAGAAGGTTCGAGTGAACGGGCTTCCATATTTGACATGATGAGAGCAAGTGACCAACGTTTTGGGGCCATTTTCTACAAACTTCCGCAAACACATGTACTCCCTGCTCTAAAGAAAGCACTTGGAATTGAGCAGTTGCAAAAGTAGGCGACGCTTCCACAAGAATGTATTTCAACAAGTGTGCCCTTTAGACACCTCATGCATTCGTCCAGTTTGATTAGAAACTTAACGCGCAGTAACGGCAAATAAACGTAGTTTTTATTCTTCTTAATAGCGATAACAGAGCGAACAAAGAAGGCACGAAAAGTATGCCGACAGACGCAAGTGCTGTATGGGCTGACAATGAGCTTATCTAGTGACTGTTTCTTTGGCACGGGCGCTTTTCGTCTCTTTTCCAAAGTACTTTCTCGTGCAAAAGATGCCGAGCCAGGAATTTCGTGATAAAGTCTATCCTTTTTTCTTCGTACGACTCTAAGCTGTAATGGATTGCATTGTGAACTTTCCAGTTAAGTCGTTATTTCAGTTTATGCATCGGGTAATTACGAAGAAATTGAATGTTTTAGGAAATCCTGTGTTCTGTGCACATTTGCTGGCATGTGCACGTACCAGCCTGGCTGGGCTTATATATGTTATTTTCCCCAATAAACATTCAGCGGCGTGTACATAGCCTGTCTTTAACAACATCGAGGTCCCGTGTTGCTTATGCCATTGTCATCTTTAGCAGTTAAACCAAACCAACTAGCCCCATTCGCCGCGTTACTATACTTGTTAAAATATCTAGAAGGAACCTGGGAATGTGCTATGAAACGGAACGTATTTCTTATCTCATACGTCATTTCCTGAAACTTGAGGGCCAGAGCACAGAATGGCTTTCGGGATATCTGAGCGATGCCTATGTAATAACGCGTTGAAAGCTTCTTTGAAAGATGTTGACTTTCCCAAAGCTATTCGCCCAAAGATTTGCTATTTCAGTTGAAACAAATATTTTGACAGTTTACGACGTGCCTGCAAATCGAATCATTGCGTAAATTAAGAAAACCTAGTAGAGGCCATCACATAATGATTGTTCGAAAGATGTTGACTTTCCCAAAGCTATTCACCCAAGATTTGCTATTTCATTGAACAAATATTTTTGTCTTTACTACGTGGTTGGCAAATCGAATCTATGCTTAAATTTCGAAAAACTCAGTAGAGGTCATCACATAATGATTGTCGACAGTAATGCGTCGGCATTGAATCAATATAGCGACGCAACGCACTGTCATCGTCGTAACGAGTTATGAATGTGGCGTGTACTCCAGTGAAACTCCTATTTCGCCTTTCGCTTAGAACACTCGGCGCCATCTAACACCACTGTCGCCAAGCCTGCGCGTGACATCCGAAATGCATGGTGCGCCAGTGCGTGCGAACGCTGAGGAAGGCGTCATGTGGCAACTCGTCTCCTTTCTAGCGATTTTTTTTCAGGACGCGTTGCGCCATCTTGTGACACGGCCGACAAGTCCGCACGTAGCCTCCGAGACGTGAAGCGTGTCGCACTGCTGCCTGCGAATGCTGTGAATTGTTCGCCTCGCTTGCCGAACACTCAGTGGCAGACACTGTGTTACCACAGTTGGCGAGATGTACATTGTAGAGCGGCAGGTATCCGGTGCATTCATGGCGCCGCTGACTGAAGCGTCTGGTTATAGTCCTTGAGGAACCCCTGCGACGCGGATTTGAGTTCGTTCGACATCGGATAAATTTAAGCGATATTTTTTGGCATATTAGAGCTGCACATTACCCAAGTTGCCTTGAAAGACGTTCATGGCAGATCGGCACACAACCACTGGCACTAACCGCGCGACGCAAGTTGTCATCTAAGAGGTTCATTGGAGATTGGGGCGCACCGAGTGGCACACGCCCACTTCTCAGAGTCGGAGTCAGAGAGCTTCTTCGAACAGCGGTACACACCTAGTTACGCATCTACAGTGACCCACATTGGCGTGAAAGAGGTTCGTCGAAGTGGGGCGCGTATGTACGCATTGTCACATACTCCGCCACCTAAGTTGGACCAATGGTTGGTTTAGAACCCTGTTCCCTCAGCACAGAAGCCCCATGCGTAACCCATTGGACCATGAACTACCCGTGACCCAGGTAGGCGGGGAAGCGGTTAGATGCAAACATAGGTACAAACAAAGATAATCATTGATAGATACAGACATGCATAGAAACTTAGATTGTTGGACCCCGGAAAGTGTGTGAACCACGCTGAGAACTTTAACGCAATAAAATATAAACACATACACACCGAACAAATGAAGCATACTAAAAAAAAGAAACGAAGACACATTGTCGAGACTAAAGTGTGAAACGGCGGAAGCCTGACACCATTGCCTGTTAAAGTGTCTGTTAAAGTAGTTTGTGGCCGCCTGGAACTGTTGCAGCGCCGCTTGTGGATCAGGAGGATACGCGTCTTCCATGGCGGTGCTTATCCAGCTATGCGCGCTGCAGGCGTCAAGGCATGAGTGGAGCAGACGACAAAACGAATAGGCAAGCAGGCGACGTTGCTGTAGCAACTGTAGCAACGACGAAGAAACCGACAGACCCGCGCGGCGCCGAACCACCCCGACACCCGCACTTGATGACAGTGACGTCACCCACGTGAGCCAACCAGGAGGCGCACAACTGTGGCTGGCGAAAGTGACGTCACGACACAGAGGAGACCAATCGAGTGGCCGGAAAGCTATGGCAGTTTCTGTTGACGGCAGATGACCTTGCCAATGAGCCATTAAAGGCTTCCGCCTTAAAAATGTGTTGAACGTTTCTCGCTACCTATGTGTAGCGAGAAACGTTCTGTTACCTTACCTATATCTTATATCTGTGTACCTTACCTTGTGGTAAGATACACTATATACGTAAAAGAATGCTGTTTTCACCAGTTCTTTACATTTTCATGCATATACGACATGAAAACTACTAGAATGCATTACCTGTCAAACAAATATAAATTTAAGGGTTTGCGGTGCTGTCAGCCGTGTAATGTTGACAGCACTGCTGTACGGGCAGCTCATCTGTCTTGCACTATATTTAGTACCAACGAGCCCTAAGCCAGAATATTTAAAGTGTTTCACATGGTGGTTTGCCTGACTTGTCTTGCTGTTGTCCATAGCTAAGCATATAAATGCTAAGCTGCAAGTAAAAGTGCACAATGCAAAGCTGCGAAGTGGTTCATAAGAACAATTTTTCCTTTTTACTATAACAGCAAGAGAAGCAGCATGCACGTCCAATGTGCAGAGGTTCTCGTATAAAGGTTCTCGCAGCAGGAAAGTAAATATATTCCACAAATGTTCATTTTCTTAAAGATATCATTTAAGCTTAGACCACAGAAAAAAATCTGTCTTTGCTTCCGACTTGCTGCTCTAAAAATCATGTGTCGGTAGCTGCATGTGCTTTCAAGAAATTGCATAATAGCCAACATCAGCTGCTAAGAACAAACGCTAGTATGTAGGAATTGTTTGTGCAGGAGGATTATGTGGTGGTTGAATATGCACCCATGAATATGCATTGGTCCACCTTAAATAATAGTGAATGCCATAGACAAACCTGGTTATAATGTCAAAAAATGCATTTATTTACTGTCTGCTTACATCATCCTGGCAAACAAATGACACTATATAACAGTACCTTAAAAACTGATAACACACTGATAACACACTTAAATATATTTTCTATTAAACATCAAGGTCTTCTGTCGCATATTAATACTCTACTAACAGCTACAACTACAACACAATATACTTTGCCTTCCCATGTAGGTCAGACTTCGAATTTTTTTGCTTTTTGTCGAGTTCCCTTATTTCAATGGCAGAACACAATTTATACTTCTGAATAACAGCACAAATACTGTCCTCCTTCACTTTGTAATGTACAACACAACACAGTAACACTGCGGTTGGATACTATCTCCTGCCAAGCATCCAGCCGGTCTTTTTGCCTAAGCTTGCAGACATGGCAGCAAGTGTGAAGTAGTCAACACAACCCAAGACGTAGAGTAACAGAGAGCACTGACAGCCAGCCATCACTTTTGCAGAGGATGGCCAGCAGCACAAGTGATGCACACATGCCTCCCTCGGTAGCTTCACTTGCATCCAGACCTCACTGGTTTCCAAGTCAATAATGCGGTAACCTGCAGAGACATCAATTACATCAAACTATAAAGTACCATCTGAAACACTGAAGTAAGCCATGTTTACTGTGAAAACAGGCTATAAAAATGCTTACAAACAACTAAAGCTTCGCATAACTGTGAAACAAACAATAGTGACTTTACACAGGAGAATAATGCAAAACATCAAAAGCAAATTCAGTGAAACCTAACCAATATAGCCACAGGTTTGGACACCAGAGCAAGGAAAGCACAATAAACAATACCCACAACTTCCTTTATTGCGCTAAGCAGTTAAGACGTTAGTATCAATATATTCCTTTAACATAAAGCTTCCTTGCAATGCCACGGCTGCTTGTTACATCCAGTTCAGTCTTGGAAGAAAACAAAAATTAACAAATGATGTGAATGCTCTACCACGGTACCAAAACCACATTTCATTCGTGATGAAAGTTCCAATGAGTGAGTGATAAATTTGACTTGTTGGTACAAAATATTGGTGAATTGCAGCACAGATATTGACGACAGAAAATACGAGACAATAGACGTGTGCTGACTCCCAACAAAAATCTTTATTTTCAGCGACCCATGCTTATAGCCGTCACTCATCACATTGCACACGCGCAATTCACACCCTTAGGAAGGTCAACTCTGTCTGATAAGTGTACAGATGCTGACACACACAGAGCCAAGTCGCGCAATATTTTCAGCTTCAATAATTTCACGTGTTAGTGGATCACCGCTTCTGCTGACAACAGTACACCGAGCCAACAATCGTTCACAGGCACACGAACTGCAACAACATGCAAGCCAACTGTCATGCATGTTTTTCTTGACATTGTTTGAGTGTTCTCTCAGCTGGTCATTGATACAGCGTCCTGTTTGGGCTATGTACCGTTTACCACAAGAAAGAGGGGTACAGTAATTCATGTTGCTAACATAGGTGACGAACAGATTTTTGTGGTTTTTGTTACACTTGTGTGCTGCGCTGAAACATTTCCTTTAATTACACAACTTTATAAAAGTTGTTAAAGAAGACAACTTTACCTTTGGAACGATCTGCAGTTTTCACGATACTGTGCGACAGCTTATGAATGTATGGTATGACAGCCACTTTATGTCTGTCAGATGGAGTGATCACATGGCAACCACTCGGTGCATGCGCTTTTCAGAGTAGAGGTCATGTGGTCACTGCATCTGACAGACATAAAACTGGCCGTCATACCCTACATTCATAAGCTCTCACAATACCAAGAAAATTGCATATCATTATAAAGTTGTGTAATCAAAGGCAATGTCACAGCACGCCACACATATGCAACAAAACACCAAATTCCGTTTGTTACCTGTGTTAGCAACGTGGTTTATTGCATCCCCCTTGTGGTAAACAGTATATAGGTCAAATGGGACGCTGTATCAATTAGCGGCTGAGAGAACACTCATACAATGTCAAGAAAAATGTACGTGACAGTAGGCTTGAATGTCATTGCAGTTCGTGTGACTGTGAACCGTCGTTTGCTCAGTGTACTGTTTCCAGCAGAAGCGGTGATCAACTAACACGTAAAATAATTGAGGCTGAAATAGATTTCGCGACTTAGCTCTGTGTGTATCAGCACACCTTCTGTACACTTGTCAGACAGTTTACTTTCTTCCTAAGGGTGCGAATTGCGCATGTGCAATGCAGTGACTGACGGCTATAAACATGGGCCAGCAAAAATAAAGCTTTTTGTTAAAGAGTTGCCGCATGTCTCTCGTCTTGACTCTTCTGTTGTTGCCTACATCTGCACTGCAATTCAGTGCGTGAACGACCGGCTACGACTACTGCTACAGGTGTTGCATATCGGGAGAAGGATTGAGCATTGCTCTACACTGCAAAAGCTTGTCGTTGCTATCCGCGGATGACGAATACGGAAGTTCCGGCCGTGTAAAAACCAAATTAGAACGCGAGCTTTTGGAAGCGGTGTTAATCGAAAATTCTGGACCTGATAAGTAGGTTAGCGCCACTTCGCAGGCACTTTTAAACAAAGAAATGTAACTCATGAGTAGCCACAAATAAGGCGGGTTGATAATTCTGCTTTTGTTTCTTTTTAAAGACTATAGTGTTTCTTGGGCTACCTAAACGCGAAAAACTTTGTCACTCGATTCAACCGCTCGGCCAAAACCAAGCATGAGAAGATGATTTTTTCTGCTCAGGGGCACCAGCATTTCGAAAGATATGCATCAAATGCATCTGAAAAGTTAATCATTTCGGTGCAATACATGTATTGTTACAAACATTACAAAAACAAACTTGAAAAAATGTGAATGATACTTACTACCCACAGCTTCCAATTTATCGGGACTCAATGTCGACTTCTCAACAGCATTGCCGTCCTTCAAGCACTGACAAGGAGCCCCTGTGACGCTCCTACGCCGAGCGCCAGGGCTCCCCACATCAGTTATGCCAGTTCTTTGCAGAACAGGGAATCCCGGCGATGGCACTGGAGCAGGCCCCAGTTATCGTTGCCAATGTATACACAATTCCTAGGTGTACCTGCAATAAAAGATGGCAGAGACACATTAAGACTGCTTACGTGTGGGAACGTGAAAGCATCTTTAGTCAACCAAATGGCTGCAATCTGACGTGCACAGTGTGACACGCACTAGGCACATCTTAAGTCAGCCAGAACCAAAGAGCTGCCGTGGCATAACGGAAGCGTGCTCCTTTCACACTCCAGGTTCTATTCCCACCCAGTCTGCACAACTTTCTTATTAAAGCAATTAATTTGCGTTGTTTACATGAACCTACCTAAATTTGACATCATTCCAAGCGTTTTGATGTGCTTTTAGTGCTTGCGCAATAGGCCATCGGTTTTATGTCAATAAGTGCTGGTAGCACAAAGAAGTATGTCTAACCGTGCGATAAATGTAACCGGAAATGGCAGGTACGTCCAATGGCATTAGTGTACGGGCTGCACACAAAATTATGTAGCTTACCCTGTTTCAAATTTATTTTAAAGAGCAGTTTCAGTGAGCCCAAGTACAGTTTGTGCCAGCCAACCAGATGAAGAGCTCTCCTAGTAACTGTCTCTAATCACCCGCTCAGCAATTAGTCATAGCCAAAATACAGCTTGTATTCTCTACAACTGACACATGTCCCATTTCCTTAATGTGGTATTCGTCACTGATTTTGATGGTCAATTGGTTGCCATAGATGAACAATCGAAATCTGGCGCGCAGCACCAGTCGTGTCAGTGCATCGTCAAGTGGCACGAACATATTTCTCCCTTGAGTGAATTATGGTGCTCTCCTGGGCACATGTTGAGGCACCAGCCAGTCTGCCTCATGTACATTTCACCGATTGTATACATGATCAAAGGAACAGACTATGCTACCCCTGACGAACACAAGACCAATTGGGTTGCATCTTTAACTCAGCAAGCCTCAATTCTCATGTGGACTGCTATGTACGCACAATTCCATCGAAAAATAAAGTATGCAGGATATGCACGACAGTACACAAGTGAATTGAGAAAGGCGAGCAGGAAAGGGAGGTTTGCTTGGTTAAAGATACCACCAAACTTGTCTAGTGTGTATGAGAGGCAGCTCACTGTATTCCTTTCACAACTGGTCAAATGTACAGAGGAGACTGGCCGGTAACTAAATGTGCCAAATAAATTCTCATATTTCACTCAAAAGACCAGCATGATCGTCCAGTTTGGCCGTGCATTGCCGCGATAGGACTTCAGGCTGGATTAAGATCATCTGTTTTCACCTACGGTGAAAAATTGACACGAGAGATCAGTGAGGCATACCACATAAACAAGACATGCGAGCCAGACCCCATGATCAATTCATGAAATAAAAGGCGTCCTTTCTAGATGACAAGTGATTGAAGTTAGTCTGCGCATATTTACTTTCCTTTTTACACAAATACCAATTATTGTGATTTTATGCCTTTATATTACAACTAACGCCTTCCCCCTGAACGAAATTGTGCACAACATAAGCACACATCCAGTGCTGCTATTTTTAATCCTTCTATCAAAATAAATGGTCAGTTAGCAGCAGTCATGTTGTATGGTACCCTTTTCCTCCCCATGTAAATTCCTATCCTGAAAAGTTACATGAACTGACCGGCAAACACATAAGTACACTACAAATTTCACCTAGCAAACACAGCTGGTTCTCAGAAAATGCACAAATACGGTGATAGGTATCTGTAGGCATACTGTAGCAATAGTAAGTGCCAGTTAGCTTCGACACTAGACAGTTTTAGTATAGCATATGCAACTAATAGCGTACGCCTATACGCTATAGTACAGCGTACGCTAAACAGCACACATTTATTACAGTTTTAGTTGGCCTGCGAGATCTTCCGATCTCAGAGGCTATATGCCATCGTCGCACCTATCTCTCGACTTCACTGACAGGTGGCGCTGTCATATCTCGAAGGTTTCCCTCCTTAGGCTTCGTGTCGTTCGAAACGAGAAGCGATCTCGAAAACTCCACAAGGTTAACCATATTACACTGTGTTTACACAGTCATTTGCTACGAACTGAAGCGAATTCTGCAAAAGCCACGCCAAATTCAATTCGAAGCGGGCAGCGGGGACCTGCCGCCATGTTTAACGTAAACTACGCAAACCACGCACAGACGGTAATGCTAAATCTGAGAAATAGCATGCATAAGCTATCGGTCGGATAGCGTTCTGCACATGCGCAGTGATGACCCGCTATTTTATAGCGTACGCAATGACATAGTGTACGCTAAACTAAAACTGTCTACTGCTGCAATACTTCATTCAGCTGTCAGGCATCTACAGTGCTTAACACACCACAGAAGTGTAAGTGCACAACAAAAACAAGCGGTGCATCAACCATAAATTCGACTTGAGAGTAGTGACAACATAGGTTGTTTCGTGTAGCTAAAACACCAGCCAATATGTAGAAAGTATATGCACAAGTATACATACCTATAGATATTTGCCTACCTAACTTAAATCTATAAGAGTTGCAGTGCATATGATGCTTGTTCTAGACACTGGTATTTTTGACAAAAATACTCTTAGAATTAGATATAATGCTTTTTCAATTCATCCAGCCAGTAAATGAAGTCGTACACATATCATTATAATTTGGACTTGCAGGTTGAACATATTCTGACCTGAGCAGCGCCAAGCAGAATGAATAGACCGAATGCCCACTGTGCTGACCAAATACACAGGATGAAACAGAAAATATAGAACGGGACCCCAAAGTATTAGAAATACTTCTTGACAGCTGTAGAATTAGGGCTTGTTGGTTGATTGTCACTATTAAAATTACACTAAAGCCAATCAGAATGTTCTGTATGGTGTAGTTGAAATCAAATTCATTGGACGAGCAACATTGCAATAACCAGCAAACATGGCAAGAGCAAGCAGACATGGGCGAAATAGTGTGCTTTTTTAATAATAGAGCATCAATACAATGAACTACCTACCAGTTAGCTATGTGTTCTAGGCTGTATTGACTTGAAAAAAAAAGAAGAAAAATAATGTAACTGGACACAGACTTGCAACTGCTACAATGCCTACTTGCATGAATGGGGATAGCTTGCCAAGAATATAAAAAATGGGAGAGAAAAAAAGCAAGCTTACTAGAAAACACTCCAGAACTGTAGTAACTGCAGCACAGTGAATATTGGCCTTAATGTATCATTTCAAGAAGTTTAAGCTCATCAAATGTTTATTTTCCAGTGGCAGTTATTCTTGGAACAAGACAGAAATAATCGTGAATATGAATGTTAAACAATGGTAAGCACACTGTGTGCTTACACCTATGACATATTTGGCCCATTACACTTTGAATTCTTATATGCGCAGAAGCTGCACAAGAGTGTAGTGTAAACACTAAAAATTCGGAAATAAAACCCTACAGCATAGGAAACAGTTTCAAAACAAGAAAACCAAAGTGAAAAGGTGATAGTGTGTACTAAGCAAAATTAAAATGTAACTTGCAGCCAAGCGATTGATGCAAGAAAAAATACTTAACATCGGGACATGTTAGGACTACTTTTATATAGAACACAGTAAGGTGTGCATAACACCTATGAACACAAATAAACAGCAAGTTGCATAAATATTTGGCCTAATTAGTAAGCTGTGTTGACTAATGTCGATTAACTTATCCACAAATGATACCGACATGCTGCTTTTTGGAGCACGTACACTACATACATACCTGGCCCGACCATCCAGATTACACGTTGCACAACGGCAGGCATAGCCAAGGGGTCTGGTGGCTCCTCCGTTATGTGGGCACTGTTATGGGTCACAGCCTCGCCACTGTAAAATAAGTTCTCTGTTAACTTATAGCAGTGGCACATAGCTTTATAAAGCTGTCAAATTACCCGCCGTGGTTGCTCAGTGGCTATGGTGTTGGGCTGCTGAGCACGAGGTCGCGGGATCGAATCCCGGCGACGGCGGCCGCATTTCGATGGGGGCGAAATGCGAAAACACCCGTGTACTTAGATTTAGGTGCACGTTAAAGAACCCCAGGTGGTCCAAATTTCCGGAGTCCCCCACTACGGCGTGCCTGTTAATCAGAACTGGTTTTGGCACGTAAAACCCCATAATTTAATTTTTAAAGCTGTCAAATTGTCTACACATGCATGGAGCATCTAAATATAGTCACAAAAACAATGTTTGCATTATTGCAGGGTGGCAACAGAGCACAAAGTAGGAGTCACTGAAGAATGTTTTGATAATGGGGACCCTTTGATCACAGTAAAATTATTGACACGCCGCAGCACATAGCAAAGAAATGTTTGCTTACAAAAACAATTCATTTTTTTTTCATGACTCAGTTTAACTTTCCCCTGTCATGTTTAGTTACGTATAAGGTATGTCAAAACATCTTGTCTGAAAAAGTAAGTTGGACTAGTAGCAAAGCTGTGATTGCTTAATTTTTTTCTCTCTAAAACTGTCGTAAACCGAAAACTTCGTAAGCAGATATTATTTACAACGTCGAGGCAAGGAAACAAGTTTCCTTGGACAAGTATATATGAAACAAGTTTCCTTGCCATGTAAGCAAGGAAACGTCATTGCAATAAGAATCGGTGAAGAGGCAAATGAGTCATTATGCAACTTCAGCAGAAAAGCGGTAGCTCACGCGCCGCACGCACATGATGAACACGATTATTTTCGAACGTTATATTTCTCATCAGAAGAAAACGCTTATCAAGATTTTCAATTTCGCATCGAAGCAATAAACTTGCGTAACTAAGCGCTGACAACCAGCGTTCAGCAAGCATCAGCACAGGTATCACTGTTGTCGCGGGACTTCTATTTCATACGCTCGCGAACGCTATGCACACACGAGAAGCTCACACAACACGCGTGTAGTTAGCCAGCACGATTACTTACCTTTTGAATGGTACGACGCGGTCGCGAAGCACTCTCCAAGTTGCCGGTGCTGCGTCGACGATGTTACTCCCCGCATACATGCCGCTGCGTAGTGGACGAGCTGAGGCGCGCTAACACGCATTATTTCTTTGCGACGTGCACCCAACTTTCCACAACGAGAACAAAGAGGCCGCACTCCACGGCTTAAAATCGTCGGTCCACATTTGCCTGGCGCGCCACGCATACGGCGAGTTTGCAGCATGACACAAGGTATCTTCAGGCACTTCTGTGCACGCTAACTGCGACCCACTTCATAACAGCAAACATAAAAAACACACGATCAAGCAAACGCGACGCTTGTAGCACCCCGCACATACGACCGCCATCACAGAACACGGAGGAAAAACAATAGCGCCACCTGCATACTTGTGAGCACTTGTGAGAATGTTGTGGCCTCTGTGATGAGAAAAATATTAACCAGTACACTCGCATACTAAAATTTTGTTCCGGGTTTCACACAACTACGTATAGATGTTGCGAGACAAAATAACCGTAGAACAATCTATATTTTGCACTATAGTATAGCGTAGAAAGAAATTTTATAACGTATTTTACCTTTGAATTGCTTCCGCCGTCTGCAGCCAGCATAAGCATGGCTTTCGAGATTAGTTTACCTTATCCTTATCAAGCCGTCGTTGTGGCATGATTTGAACGGTTTGGGCTGTCTCGAAGCTGTCTCGAAGCCAATCCATGACGTTTAGCGATGCTGCGTACTTTTCCAACGCCGTCACTTAGTTTTAAATAACTTTCTGATGTCGTCAACATGAATTGCAGCCTCAGGAATTGTTGACACGATATCGGAGGTACAGATGTGCAGTGTTCGATGTTTCCGTGCGCGTTGTGACTGTTTCAGTCGGAAAGGATCAAATCGACGAGGGTTGATAGCTTGTGTGGCGCTGGTTACACCCGTATCGTCCGCATTTCCTTTCGTGTCGGTGTGTTGAATGTGCGCGGGTTTTGCTCCTGTCGTCCGTACGTTCTGTGTTTATCGTGCGGCTCGCGAAGATTCCTCCTAAAAAACATGTCTGCAGCGTGCAGGTGTCCTGTGTGGTGTGTGAAACAAATGTGCGCTGGTGTACGATGTGTTTGCAGCCGTATTGGTGGCTTATAGTCCTTTGCTCTAGTGCCGTTCCTATGATGTAAACCATACGTGAACTGAAAAAATACACTGTTTTTCATATGGACAAGTAGATATGATCTGTGTGTATCCACGATGCAGTGTGGATGTGTTAGTCATTTTTATGAAGCTCGTATCATGGGGCTTTTACCTATTCATGATGGCCCTTGCTTAATGTTTCCACTTTTAGGGGCATGTGACGTGCAAGCAGTCCTAAAGTCTTGTGCATTTGGTGTGGAAGAAGGGAATACTTTTATGCGTAACTTTGCCTACTATAGGTGAACCGTTGCAACAATTAGCATTTTTTCCATGTGAATGCTTCTGCTATATGATATAATTTGTAGCAGATCTTATCTGCGGAGAAGCATAATAAACATAATTGAACATGGTGTTCCTTAGAAGATATTAATTACTGCATAACCACTATACATCTCCATACCTCACTGTATGATAAAGATGAATGTTCAGTTGAAAATGAAAATATCTTATAGTTGCATGAACGTATACATGCGAAATGCTACAGCAGCCTGGCATCACATTAATGTCAATATTGGTGACATCCGGCAACGTTGTGGGAATGTGCTGTTTTGTAACGTTGCTACATTGATACCATTTACACGTTCAATTGATGTTTACATGCAACGTTGACACAACGTGCGTGTTGGGACGTTGCTTTGACATGATTTGTGACATCACTTGAACGTACAGCGGGCAACGTACATTCAACGTTGAGGTTGGCTGTTTAACGTTGCCTGACATTTGTTACAATTAGGCAACGTTTACGCTACGTTCTGTGTTACTTGGGTAGACACCTTATCAACTTTCGCCTATAGAAAATCTGTAAACCGGGCGTATACAAAAATAATCAACACCTTATCGACTGTCGCCTATAGACAGTCCTTAAACACAAAATGAACAAGAATAATAGACACGGTATCAATTTTTTTCTATAGGTTGTCTATAGAGGAGAAGTAGACAAAAAGAAACAAACATCTTATCGACTTTTTTCTATAGACCGTCTATAGAATGTGAGTAGACAAAAATAAATAAAAATCATATCAACTTTTGTCTATAGACAGTCTATAGATTATTTATCAACAAAAGAACAAATCTATAAAAAGGCAAAGTTGTCTACAAGTAGTCTATAGACATTCTGCAGACAGTCTAAACTCATTTTTGTAAGGGCTGTGCCACAAATTATTTTGGCAATGGCAATTCAGGAGCCAAGTTGCGTTTGAATGCCATTGCAAGGTGCATTGCACCAATTAGAAGTCTCAAAAGAAAGTAAGTGCCAACGTTTCTTTTTCATAATTTTCCGAAAGAAAACCAGTAATTGGACACAAGTTTTACAGCGACGATGTATACCTCTACCCCCAATGTATTTGTCATGTCCGTGGGCAAAAATGTGGGCTGATCCCGGAGATTGTGCAGTACCGGGCCGACCCGAGGTGGAGATGAAGCAAGCTTCAAGCACTCCACCCCTAATAATAATAAGTAATAATAATAAATGGCAATTCTGAGTCAATATGACAATAATGAGTCGCAGTTTCGCCCGAAAGGCGAAATATCCATTGCGCTAGCAAGTTAGCCGAGAGCCGTACGAATTAATTAATCCCGACGCGATGACTCAGTCAGCGAAGGCGTTGCCCTGCTGAGCACGAGATCGGGGGATCGAATCCCGGGCGCTGCGGCTGCATTTCGATGGAGGAGAAATGCAGAAACGCCCGTGTGCTTGCGTTGGAGTGCACGTTAAAGAACCCCAGGTGGTCAAAATAATCGGGAGCCCTCCACTACAGCGTTCCTCATAATCAAAACTGGTTATGGCACTTGAAACCCCAGAAAGAGGAAGAAGAAATAATTAAGGATAGTACTTTTATCGGCCGTATTAACTTGTAAACGTAAGCTAGCTAACTAAATTAAAAGCATGGTGCCAGCGCGCACAGAATACATGAACACGTCACACTTGATCAAAGCAGACACTCGCTGTCAAAACGCTGGCGTGAGAAAACGCTGCAGCGTTTTCTCACGCCAGTCACGTTCTATTGCTTGTGCGCAAACTGAGCACCGAGATCACACGCCACGCACAAAGCTACGAGCCGCCGACGCACTTCGACTGTGCCCCGAACACATATCGCTCTCAAGATACGGCCGCGCGGCCATGTGCAGCCGCCACATGCGCAGTTGCAGCAGGAGTAAAATGCCGCACTGCATTCATCACTTCTCCCCAGTGCCTCGCAATGTTCGGTGCCTTGCGCGCAACGGAAAGCAGCGCCGTTAATGCCCGCTTTCCTCCCTTTCTCGCGGGCGAAATTTAGCTGCGATCGCAGGCTCACCCTCGTACGCTTTCACTGGCACATACAGCATACGGCACGCGGCGACAATGTTATCGCATATGGCTGATTCCACGAGAGATCAACACAGGTCCAAAATTTCATATTTTAGATTCCATAGAATATTTTATACTTTATGCGCATATCACTCGGTAGCACAAAAGTGAACTTGGCTTCCTTGCCAAATAAATACTTCAGGAGGAAAAAAATGCCGAAGTTCCTCAATGTGGAGGCGCTGTTTTCTTGCACCCGGCAGTCGCGCAAATTCACAACGATGTGAAATACTAAATATTACCGCTACAATAAAATACATTTTTTGCGTAAAATGCATACGTAATGAGGAGTCAGCTAGCATTGTTTGAGGCGTCTGGGCAAAACGGAAGTGTTTTAGAAAAATTTGTCAATTTGCTACACTTTTCAAAAGTTGCTATATTTACGAATTTTATCTACTTAACCAATTCATGTAGCCCTTTCAAATTTGGTGCTCTGTGAGAACGTAATGTGTTCAACAATTGTACTGAATATTTTTGTTGTATCACAAATAACCATTTTTTACAGTTTGCCTCAAATGTCAAGTTTTGACGAAAATGAACTCTATTTAAAAATCAAAATACAAAAAACCCCATCGTTAATTTTTTTAAAAATCTCGTAAACAGCTGCTCGTAGACACTGGAAAAAGAATATTAAAAACATGTTGCATTATTTTGTTTGTAGTGATAATATAGCTGGTCGAAATCAGAGCTCCATTGCCTGCAAGTCTAACATGTGGCATTACCCACTGAGATGGTTATTTATTAGCTCCTTAACGAACATCAATCACTTTCGGCCGAACTAGCTGGCAAACAATGCACGGGATAGTTCTCTGACGAATCCGAAAGGATGATAGCGTGCTGTGGAGAACAAGTTCTCAGCTTACGAAGTGCTGCAGTAATGTCGGCACTTTCCGCATTTCTTCGATAAGATCAACTGATCCATAGGGCCAGATCAGGAGATCTAACAAAGCGAATCCAATACGCCGCATCACAACTGCTAGCCTGTTGACTTACAGACGCGTCACTGTACACTTGTGGATGATCCAGATGTGCTGCATTAAAGTGCTCCAGCATGAAGGTAGGGAGAGGAAACAAGGCACTTGGAAGCATAGCCGATGGATGCACTCAGAAAGGCTTGATCCTTTTCCACGGACTTGCAGCAGTGCGGGACACTAACAAAACACGATCAGAATTGTTGTCATCAGGCGTGCTTAACCAAATGTGCAAAGACCGTATGCCTGGAACACGCGGCAAAGATTTCCACTGGTTCTTTTTGAGGCGGCGAAAGTTCCCTACATCATACACATCTGCATAGAGCAGTTTTACATTTTTCAGCGTTGCGGTCATCTGCGCCACCATTTCAGAGGCTGACCTAATGACTGCTGCGCTGGCTGCTCTTAGATTGTAGAGCGAGGCTTGATGCTTTACTAAGCCACCAACACCATCGCAAGCGTTCTTACCATGGCCTGTGGCCGAAAAAAGCCACTTCGTTGACATGTGCTCCTTCTGTGACAGCTCGTAAAGCTGATACTTGTTCTTGAAATGGCTACTGGCACCATCAGACACGTATGTAACATGTGTGTCAGGCTGAACTTCTTCCTTCATGTACTCACAGATTTTTTCCAGTGCAAAGCAAGCGTGTGCAGCATCATGGCATACGTCATCACTGATGACAGCAAAACTTTCAGTAGACCGTCTACTCGTGACGACGCACGTAAATATAGAGACCTGTTTTTTGTGCCAATGGTACGACTGTATCTCGTTCGGTACAACAGCTGTCCAATTCTCTGCAAAGTCAAAGTGGAAGACACAGGATCCGCGCTGTTCATTCTGTGTGGCGTCGTGCATTGCTGATGCTTGTATGCCCCTTATGTAGTTATGGGTGATCCACCTGACTACCCACACACCAAGCTCCTGCAGAGAGTAGCCTGTGTACTCTTTTTGATCAGGTCGCCATTTCCCCATACTGCATAGTTTACCTCTGTCTCTTGGGGGATTCCTAATGTAGTAGTAGTTAAAGCGTCTTCTTTTGCACAATAATCACAGTCGCCCAGGAAATAATCAGTCGTGGGTGAGGTGCAAAGACAGAGTTCCTTGAGGTGGTCCATTGTGTAGACACCATTAGTGAGCTCTTCTAGCGCGGAAACACAATGTGAGGCGTTGGCACAATACATGCAAAGGCACACTTCTTGTTGTGGGGCAAGAAGAACCCATTTTGGTCGGAGTGAATAAAACTTTGAGAGCCCAATAAATGTATCCGGATTGGCTTCTTTAAATAGACGATAAGTCTCTCGTACTGAGCGGGTCATAAATCTCTTGGCAGCAAACTCTTTGTTCCCGTCAATCAAAACAGACACTACATCTTTTTTGTTGGGACTCTGCCAAGAACAATCATGCTCGTCTTTCGTATAATATTCCACAGCAGTCTGGATGTCTGTTGGGTTCAACCGTTTCCTCTCAAGGGCGTCTCGTGCTGACCATATTCCATGCCTCTCACGCCAATGTCGGGATTTGTAAATCATAAAGGCTGACAAATTTGGAATGAGAGCTTGGATTTTTCTTCGCTCCAGTTGGCTTGGTAGAAGAGTCAACAAGCGCATTCGCTCTTGGTAGGAGGAACATCTCTCATAAGCTTCTTTAAAGTTTCTGGACCATTGGGTGCATACGCCGCATTTGGTACCTGAAGGGTCCAAATGGCGGCTGCAGCCTAAGAAGTGAGAGTTGGCCGTGGCAGTGCCATCAATTTGAGTTTTCTCTTGCACCGGACGAAGGTTTGTGCGTCGCGAATGCGATTTCTGCGGACGCACGCGAGGCAATGTTTTGAGTGGGTGTACGCACTGCTCTCGACCTGCAAGTTCCTCTTCTTGCGGTATGAATTCATCAGCTGTTTCAGCAGGGGAGGCGTCGAAACGACACAGCAGTTCCCTAAGTCGTCTGAAGCAATTCTGGCATATCTGGTCGTCGTCATGTGCGTGGCGGGCAGCTTGCGGCAACAGCTTCCGCAGTGCTGCTAGACCAATGTCTCCAACCTTGCGGAAATTTCTTCGAAATGGTATTTTCTTTTTGTGCACCATCAAGTAATCAGCACAAAAAACTCTGTTTCGGCTGTAACGGTGAGCCATCGCAGCTCTACTCCCAGCTCAAATCACTGCGAGCACAGTTGGCGCTTCTGTATAATGAACTATGACTGTGCGGTGTGCGCTCTACCCTCAGCCCAAAGTAGTCTGTCGTCTGTTTTGAGGTCGTTCACGCCTCATACTAGCAGACGTAAACCTGAGAGCGCCTACCAGAATGAAGTGGAGGGAAAAATTAGGGTGTACTAGATGGACTCCGTAGTTATTCCAAATCAGATCCAGAGCGAGCTCTGCCCTCTGGTTCTTTTTTCGTATAAAACGTAAGACAACTTTTCTGCAATTGGTTCCAGCGAACGCTATCAGCAAAATGATAGCGTGCGAGATTATATTGTGTTACCCAGAGAGAGCTATTGCTGGGACATTAATTTGGACACAACCTATACTTGAAACACCATAATCTAAAGCATCGCCTCCGAGATGGTGATAGAAGAGTCAACATGTGTGTTGCCCAATATGAAGACATGCCCAATATGAAGACAGCGGTGGAGCAGACGACAAAATACAGCGCACCCGAAACAGGCGGAGTGTACGTAGCTTCTGGTTAAGGCGGTACCTCATCCCCAGAAACTTTCAACTTATTTCGCTTCACTTGCTCCGCCTGCCACTGCCTCCCGTGCACTCACTCCACATTTTACTACACTCGTACCAACTCAATCAAAAGAGACGACTTTTACAACAGCCTCATCTGTAAGCGCGAACAAAATATGGAGGCGAATAATGGCCGAGTATAGGCATCAGTGCAGGAGTTTACATCAGAAAGCTAGACATTATAGAAAGAGGCGCTTCAAATCATAATTATAGTATAATAAAACTGCCTTTCTGTCACAATCATTGTCAAATTTAGGCAAGTCAGAGGCTTATGCACATTGTTTTCAGCCTGATGGCCCTCTTTCTTAGCACCTTGCTGCATCCTGGCAAAGCTTTGATTTCGACCAGCTATATTGTCACTACAAACAAAATAATGCAACATGTTTTTTAATATTCTTTTTCCAGTGTCTACGAGCAGCTGTTTACGAGATTTTGAAAAAAAATAACGATGGTGTTTTTTGTATTTTGATTTTTAAATAGAGTTCATTTTCGTCAAAACTTGACATTTGAGGCAAACTGTAAATATGGTTATTTGTGATACAACGAAAATATTCAGTACAATTGTTGAACACGTTACGTTCTCACAGAGCACCAAATTTGAAAGGGCTACATGAATTGGTTAAGTAGATAAAAATTCGTAAATATAGCAACTTTTGAAAAGTGTTGAAAATTGACAAATTTTTCTAAAACACTTCCGTTTTGCCCAGACGCCTCAAACAATGCTAGCTGACTCCTCATTACGTATGCATTTTACGCAAAAAAATGTATTTTATTGTAGCGGTAATATTTAGTATTTCACATCGTTGTGAATTTGCGTGAATGCCGGGTGCAAGAAAACAGCGCCTCCACACTGAGGAACTTCGGTATTTTTTTCCTCCTGAAGTATTTATTTGGCAAGGAAGCCAAGTCCACTTTTGTGCTACCGAGTGATATGCGCATAAAATATAAAATATTCAATGGAATCTAAAATATTAAATTTTGGATCTGTGTTGATCTCTCGTGGAATCACCCATATGGAACCGCACGGAGACGGCGAACGCGACGCCGAAGGCAGGAATGCGCCTGCTGTGTCCACATGTCGATATAATTGCTATTGCAAGTAAAGGGTAAGCGTGGGCCGATCCCGGATATTGGGCCGACCCAAGCGGTGGTGAAGCAGGCTTCAAGCACTCCGACTCTGATGATGATAATAATACTAATACTACTACTAATAATAAACAATAATAAAAATAAATCAATGTAGATGCATTGTTTCAAGTCGATGGTTATACTGGAGTTGTTTTGAGGAGCACGTGGACTCGCGATCAGGAGGCTTCGCCATATATGCAAAGCAGAAAATTTACAGTCCCAGCGCAATAAGATAAGAACAATTGACTGGCGGCCGCAGCGGCAAAATTACGACATGCTTTCTGACGGCCATCCCTGCTTTGGAAAATGAAATGAACCACTCCGGCCACCAGTCACCTGTGCCGCGTGTCGTGATCTATTTTCCAAAGCAGGGATCGCCGTCAGGAAGCCTGTCGTGATTTCGCCGCTCCGGCCACCTGCCCCTTGCACCGCTTGCCGTGATTTGCCGTTGTGGCCGCCAGTCACTTATGCTAATCTTTTTCTGCTGGGACTGTATGTTCAACCATACGCCGTTGACTCACAAGGCGACAATGCCGCCGACAGTGGGGATGTCTGTGCAGTGCAAAGGAAAGGCAAAATTGTGATATCAATTGTGTATATATCTCCAGGCATACCCAAGTGTAATATCGAGAAAATCACAACCACAGACTTTGCATGGATTAGCGGCGATGACACTGCCCCTGTGATCGTGGATGGAGACTTCTATGTGTACTAAAAACTACTATGTGTAGTACTAAAAAATCAGCTTACTATCAGGGACAAAATGTCAGTTACTTTGAAAACAAGGTACGGTTTCTCTTGAGCTCGGTGGCTTCCTCATTCCAGGATTGCAGTGATCTTGCCCGCACGGCGCACCTCTCGAATGAGGCCATTTGAACCTCTAGCATGTTGCTGGTTAGATAACCTCCCACTGCCCCAAACGACGTTTGTGACGTTTTTAATTCTTCAGGCTTACTGCCGCACCTCCACGAAACGTGGAAGAGTGTGGCGTGCGGGATACACAAGGGTCAAGTGTGTAAAGCTTCTTTTCAAACAGGCCTTAAAGTTGTTGAGAAGGTATTTGTGCATTTTTAATGACAGCTTGAATAATGGAGATCAAAAAGGGCCTCATTTAAGAGGTGCGCCGTGCGGCCGAGGCCAGTGGAATCCTGTAAGAAGAAAGCCACCCGCTAAGCTCAAGAGCACCCGTACCTTGTTTTAAATGTATTTGATCCTTCGTCCTTGATAGTAAGCTGATTTTTACAGCGTATGCTGTTATGGGCTCATTGCAATAGCGCGCAAATTTAGTGCGCTTGCAATGCGCACAGCAGTCCTGGAGTGCGCGCTCGATCTCGTGCGCTCCAGTGTGGTAGGCCTACGTGGTGCGGACCGGCTTTGTCCTGCATGGATAGTAAAGAAATCCAAATTGCGCAATTAGAAGTGGTATCAACAGGGGTAGAATCTTCCTATACCTCCCATTGGTTTTGTATAGCAGACGCTCAGTCGACGCTCGCGCCAAGGCGCACTTCAGTTAGGCCCTAGCGGACGGATGACGGTACGACAACGGTGAAAAAAAAAGAAAAGATTTGAACCTCTAGCATGTTGCTGGTTAGATAACCTCCCACTGCCCCAAGCGACGTTTGTGACGTTTTTAATTCTTCAGGCTTACTGCCGCACCTCCACGAAACGTGGAAGAGTGTGGGGTGCGGGATACACAAGGGTCAAGTGTGTAAAGCTTCTTTTCAAACAGGCCTTAAAGTTGTTGAGAAGGTATTTGTGCATTTTTAATGACAGCTTGAATGATGGAGATCAAAAAGGGCCTCATTCAAGAGGTGAGCTGTGCTGCCGAGGCCAGTGGAATCCTGTAAAAAGAAAGCCACCCGCTAAGCTCAAGAGCACCCGTACCTTGTTTTAAATGTATTTGATCCTTCGTCCTTGATAGTAAGCTGATTTTTACAGCGTATGCTGTTATGGGCTCATTGCAATAGCGCGCAAATTTAGTGCGCTTGCAATGCGCACAGCAGTCCTGGAGTGCGCGCTCGATCTCGTGCGCTCCAGTGTGGTAGGCCTACGTGGTGCGGACCGGCTTTGTCCTGCATGGATAGTAAAGAAATCCAAATTGCGCAATTAGAAGTGGTATCAACAGGGGTAGAATCTTCCTATACCTCCCATTGGTTTTGTATAGCAGACGCTCAGTCGACGCTCGCGCCAAGGCGCACTTCAGTTAGGCCCTAGCGGACGGATGACGGTACGACAACGGTGAAAAAAAAAAAAATAAAAGGGGCGCGACTTTTTGTACTCTCCATCTTTCGCTATAGCACTTTTGTTCTTCCTTGTTTATTATAGCGTTGCCGCTCGCTTCTCCTTTCCCTGATCACTTTCCTATCCCTCCCCTATGTCTACCATCCCCTCCCCTCATTTTACGCGTGGTGCTCTTCTTTATTTCTTTAGCTGTCCAAGGCGCGATTTTTTTTTTTTGTCGCGAGAGTTATCAGACGCACCACCGGATGGAAGTGCACGCCCCTCTCCTGTCTGGCCTAAAGTCCCTATGTAGAAAAAGTACCGCCATCTACTCTTTCCTCCGCCGTCTGCTCTCCTAAAGCGCTTGCTTTTTTCTTTACTTTTTGCTTGCGAAAGCAAGTCGACGGCAGCGCCCCTAGAAAGTCCACGTTGAAGCTTTCAGTAAATTCCCTATATACAAAAAGTACCGCCATCTGATCTTTCCTTCGTCGTCACCTCTCCTAAAGGGCTTGCTTTTTTCTTTATTTATTGCTTGCGAAAGCAAGTAGATGGTGGCGGCCGTAGAAAGTCCACGTTGAAACTTTCAGGCCAGGCGCGCGCCGCCGCCGCCGCAGACTGCGGCTGCACAGAGGTACTTTCAACATGGCTCTGAAGCGGAAAAAAAAACAAAATATAAGGAAATGAAAGCGCGCACTATCATTGTCCAATCGGAGATACAGGAGGGAGCGAAGCGATGCTGATCAAAGGATGGCGGTACTTTTCTTATATAGGGATTTTAGCTTTCAGGCCGGGCACGCGCCACCGCCGCCGGCGACTGCGGCTGCGCAGAGTGACTTGCAAGAAACATGGCTCTGAGGCGGAACAAAACAAAATCTAAAGAAGTGAAAGGGCGCGCTATCATCGTCCAACCGGAGATACAGGAGATAGAGAAGCGGCGTTGATCAAAGAATGGCGGTACTTATCTTATATAGGGACCGTGCCAGGCGTTACACCTAAAATCCCTATATAAGAAAAGTACCGCTACCTACTCTTTCCTCCGCCGCCTCCTCTCCTAAAGCGCTTGCTTTTTTCTTTACTTTTTGCTTGCGAAAGCCAAATCGACGGTGGCGCACCTAGAAAGTCCACGTTGAAGCTTTCAGGCCGGGCGCGCACCGCCGCCGCCGCCCACGACTGCGGCTGCGCAGAGGACTTTCAACATGGCTCTGAGGCGGAAAAAAAGAAAATATAAGGAAGTGAAAAGCGCGCGCTATGATCGTCCAATCGGCTATACAGGAGAGAGAGAAACGGCGTTTATCAAAGAATGGCGGTACTTTTCTTATATAGGGACTTTAGTTACACCGTGCATTTGCTTGTGCACAATGGGTACTTTTTGTGTTTTCATCACGCAATCCCGTTCATTACTACGATGAAGCAAGCATGTGCCCAAATTATATATAAAAATAATTCCACTTACAACATAGAAGTTCTTTGGACTTACTTTATTCTGTTCATTTGCGGAAACTAGAGTTGGAGCAGACAGTGCAACACACTATATATAGAAGTCAACAAACCGCGGGTGGTGTTTCATGCACGCACATGTAAGAAACATTTATTGTAATTGCTCTAATGGCCAATGCACAGAATAGCTTCTTCCGGCCTGCTTCTCCCTCGGTCCATGAAATCCACCTCCGTGAAGTGCGCCGAGCACATCCTGCGGCTGTTGACCTTATCTCTGGGTAAACCCATTAGGTCCGTCCTTCCAGCGTAGTTTAATAACGCTTCCATCCTGAAGAACAGTGAAGATCATAAATTATAACCTCGCAGTTGGATCATACAAAACTGAGCTCGTTTCGCGTCGCGCCAGTGTACTAGATGCATGTGATATATCAACCTTAATTCTCAGAAACTCATTATTAAACGATGGCGACCAATTAGCCAGAAATAAGTACAAAGCGCACGCCTACACACGTGTTCCTTGCGATACGCCCAGGTGGTGCTATATTTATCAGGAGGTTTATGTTCGCTGCTTGTGGCACAACGATTTACTGCATCGTTGAGGTGTTCTCAAATCAGCTAGCTCCTGCCTCACCACCGGACAGCCATGTACGACTGCACACAATTACTATCAGAAATAAAAACCGGGAAGTAAACTGCAAAGTGCTCACCTGTTGTCTTTAGGGATACGGTAGAATTTCCCGTCGCCTGGCTCACTTCGTCTTGATGTGTTCGTACACCATCGAAGCATACAAGATCAGCGACAGTTGCGAGACATTGCGGAAAAAAGGCGACAAACGTGAAACGGTAGTGTACTACATGAACGACACTGCTAGCGAGGAAGGCGAAAACCGCAAAACTGACCGCATAATGCCAGAAAAAGAATTGCTGCCGTTTTGGCCGTTATCAGCACGGCCAACGGCGAGCGCGGGCTGCGCCAGCCGCGCCGCCGATAGTTGAAGGCGAGAGAGAGAGACAATGTTGAGAGAGGGTTGACAAGACTAAAAAAAAAAGGAAAAGCGATTTTGGTTTTGCGTCCATTTCATGGATGGCGCTGCAATTCGCGTGGACAGAAAACCAGCGGAGTTTCCGAGGACTGGTATCAATGCCTCAGTACGATGCGATATCTACCAAGGTGCGGCCGGTAGTGGGCGCGCGCGAGGCACTTGTTCTAAAGTCCCTATATAAGAAAAGTACCGCCATCTACTCTTTCCTCCGCTGCCTCCTCTCCTAAAGCGCTTGCTTTTTGTAGCGTTAGCTACACTGGCCTAGCCAAGCCCGTTTCGCGCGGCACATCAAGAGCCGTGCTGCGCATGCGCAAGGATCAGTGATGTCACACGGCTTGCGCACCGGAGCCACCGGAGCCGGCATCTCTCGCGCACTCCGCCGCCGCCGCGCGCGACTCACCGCCGCCGGTCTGCGCATTCCAGAGGAGTGACGTCGTAGCCGTGGTAGACGCACTGGCGCCGGCGCGCGCTCGCTGTGCAGTCGCCGTGTGACACTGCGCTGGAGCCGCTGCGCTTCTGACTGGCGTTTGCCAGTGTGGTATAGCCATGGAGAAGGAGAGCGCAAATGCTGCTCAACAGCGCAGAACAACGGAGAAGCTTGACTCATCGGATCCCGAAGTAGTTCCCTGGCAATTAGCGGTTGAGCGTAGGAGGAATGAACAGAAGAAGGCTAAACGTGCTGCGGAGACACTGGAGCAAAGGGACGAACGTCTAGCAAAGCGGCGTCAATCAGCTGAACCTTTGCTAACGCTACGTATATCCTGGCATAGCCGAGCTAAGCCACTGCAACTTTTTCTTTACTTTTTGCTTGCGAAAGCGAAGTCGACAGTGGCGCACCTAGAAAGTGCACGTTGAAGCTTTCAGGGCGGGCGCGCGCCGCCGCCGCTGCCGGCGACTGCGGGTGCGCAGAGGACTTTCAACATGGCTCTGGGGCGGAAAAAAATAAAATATAAAGAAGTGAAAAGCGCGCGCTATCATCGTCCAATCGGAGATACAGGAGAGAGAGAAGCGGCGTTTATCAAAGGATGGCGGTACTTTTCTTATATAGGGACTTTAACTTGTTCCTCGTAGATGGTAATCGCCATTCTCCGCAAGGCGCGGTAGGCGAAGCGCAGTGGTTGTTTGCGCTTGATTTTCGCTTGGTTCGAGGCAAGTTGAATGTTCAAAATTCATCGAAATTAGCCATTCCCGAAAGCTACGACACGGCTAAGCAGTGTGGCGAAAACTTGTTTTTTCCCCCAATGATGTAGAAAAGTGTGCGCTATTTTAAGAATTGGATAATACAGCAATCAAAGCCATGTGCTCGTACATTCCATCTCATGTGATCTTTCTATAGCTTACGAGTAATGCGCTGGTTTATAGTATTTCGCGCGGGAGAACAGGCAAAGGCGAAAATGATGGCTGTCGTCACAGAAGTCTGGTATAGTGACGCCTCTGGCAGAAATTTAATGGCACACTGAACAACACTGGTTTACTGGTGGTTTTCAGTCACGATTGTATTTTTCATTCAGTTTCTGTCGAATTCATATCCCGATACGCCTCTTGCTGCGCCACAATCCAATGCCTACGACAATGTTATGTATTATCTACCTGCGCGCAGTACACGGCCTCAAAGGCTACTCTGAAATACGCGTTAATATTATGCGGCGTCTCCTGGTATTTCCACCATGTACCACTACCTTGGAGACAACGCAGGTACTGCTTCTCGTACAACGAAGGCACTGACCTCAGCCAGACACTTCATTCCATGTGGCTTTCTGGGTTTGCGTATGTGGTTCTTGCGTGTCCAACTTACCATTGCGCTATTTCGTAAAACGCACTCAACATCAAGACTTACATGCTAGGCGTATGGCTAAGCAAGCATCTCGAGCACCTAATAAAGTATGTGCGTTTCTTTTTCTTCTGATGTTTGTCGCAAATCATATGTCATGGTGCATAAAAGACAACTTTTCCGCGTATGTGCGCCTTTCGCATTAATGCACCGCTTGCTTATTTTTTAAGTTTAACGGAATTAAAACACCCTTCTAGCAAATGAAACGCTGGCATATGGTCCTATTGGGGGCGAACTACTACCCCGCGCCCTGACCCTTGCCCCGAAAGCGACCTGCAAGAGGCATGGACTCTGTTGGATAATGCTGTGGCCAGGATGATTGCTACTCTTCCTGAGAGCATTCCTGCGCCTGACGTTACCTTCGGTAGCTACACTCTGCAGAACAGCAGCCTCTCCATTCCGACCTTATGCCCGTGAACATGACCGCGGAGGACGCTGTGTGTGGAGCTGACGAGAGGCATTTTCCATTCGTCATAGGAGTCGGGGTGGTAAGTTATTAAAATGCGTGTTGTTTTGATCGCGGTACTAATTTTATTACTGTCTAGAAGGAGCTGTACAGTTTAGGTGCATAGTGCTAAAATGCTACATGAGGTTATAGCATTTTTTCGTGGGCATATCAATTGTTTGGTAGCTTTTGATACACACATAGGTGCATAAATTTCTCGTTTGTAGCTTTCATAGGGCATTGATCACTATTCTCCGATATAACTACCCCATAATTACAATATCTCAATAAAAATGAACTGATCGACCGAATCAACAATGCATGCATAGCTTAGTTGTTTATGCAAACGGCATTTTAAATGCTAGTGATCTCGCAATTTTCTCCTTCTGAGTCATCAAAATTTACTTTGAAACAATACATGACGCCTTACAGCAATATCTTCTCAACGGTCACTGAATTGAGAATACACATAACAATTTTGTTGTGGAAAACTAACCATATTTTTGGTGTTACGTATTATAAGTAATGACAGCAATTTCAGCGTTAGCTTTAAAGCAGGCTTTCACTTGAGAATACAAACAGGGATTTCTTTGAGAAGAACTATAGAATTAATGTGTGCTTCCTCATGATTAAGGTCGCGATGTTTTTCGGCCTTAGCTTTACAACATAAGCGCATATGAGAATGCACTTGTTTTTCATGCAAAAAACTGAATATCCTTATGTTCGCTGTGTAATGAGAAAATTGATAATGTGCTTCAGCGTTACCTTTACAACAGGATGTAACAAGAGAATACATGGTTTTCTTGTAGAACACGTATCAGACTTCATGTGCGCTGGTTTTTCAATAAAACCCACGATGTATTTCCGCGTTTGCTTCACTACAGCGACTTACTAGAGAATATACACAAAGCTTTCGTGGAGGAGAAACTACTCGAATTTTATTGTAGTATTATAGAAAAACATATAAGGCGTGGTTTCGTATGACAATTTCCCACTGTTTTGATTTCATGAACCACAAATGGCATGTTTTGTGACTCAGTTTGGTTTGGTCGAATGCGCGATTATTGTATAGGCTTTTAAATCGGTTAAATAAGTATACCTTCTGCAGTCGGTTGCTGCTTGATCAAAATTATCAGTCGTATAACACAGCTGCGGAAATGCGTAAGCTAATATTTGTTTTATTTGCACGGAAAAGCAACAGCATTCACCAGCCGCACGTGCGTAATCTCCAGTGCTCGACGGGAGATTAGGCCTAGTGCACCGGCACACAGGAGTTCGTATACGCGCGAATGACGCGCCTGGGCATGGACATTTAGGATTCCTACGAAGAAAAATGCTTTTAAAGCTCAGTTTTGGCCCTGATCATTTCTGATAAAGTACTCTAGCTTTTGTACGGCTTCCGTTCACCGCTCAAGAAGCGGCGAGGAAGGACAGCATGCTGTGCTGCTTTAAACAGGCAGCAATTTTGGTTTATAGGTGCGGAGTTCATATTGTGTAAGCTCACGTGCCCTGTCAATGCCTAAAATGTCAGCTCCAGCTAAAATTCCCCATGTTTTCGTTTACGTAGTAAAATTCTCCTGCCATCTATGTGTTACATCGTGGCGAGCCACCTCCTGTCTTAACGCAATTTAAAGCACTGTACTTTTGACGATTGTTAAGGTGGCCCAGTATACTGGCATCGGAAAATTTGCATCAATCACATCAGTTAGGAACGCTTTGCGATCGGAGTTAAATAAAGAGCGTGTTAAAAGTTTCTCTTAATGAAATATAAAAGCATTAATTATCCTTCCGGAAGATGTGAGGAGGAGGAACAAACTTTTATTTAAACCAGCAGTTTAGCTGGCTGGGCCTAGGCCTCCCACGTGGGGACATCGAGGTCTTGCCTCTTCGCCGCCTCGCAGGCTTGCTGGGTAGCCCAGAGTTGGTCGTCGAGTTGGGAGCTGCGCAGGGCAGCGTGCCATCTCGACGAGAGGGTCACGGTATTATTTGTCGGGTATTGGTTTTTACATTCCCATAGCATGTGGGGAAGCGATGCTGCCTCAGTCTTACAGATCTTGCAAATGTTACTAGGGTAGGTGTCCGGGTAGATCCTGTGGTAACGTGTTAGTGAGGGGTACGTGTTTGTCTGTAACAGGCGAAGGGTGGTTGCCTGTGCTCTGTTTAGCTTGTGATGAGGGATGGGGAAGGTTCTTCTGTTAAGATAGAATGATTTCGTGAGGTCGTTGTAGCTGGTGAGGCGATCGCGTTCCGCGGGTGCACCTGCGCTGTCTCCGGCACGGTTGACAAGGCCTCGTGCTACGGAGTGAGCGACCTCGTTGAGGTTGGTGAGGTGCGGATGTACGTCGCCAGCGTGCGCTGGGAACCAGACGAGAGTGATTTGCTTCTCAAGTGAGTGAGGGGCTTGGTTTAGGATGCGTAGCGCTTGTTTTGAAATACGACCTTTGATGTAATTGCTGATTGCCGTGCGGGAATCGCTCACGATGGTATGGCAGTCCGGATCAAGGGTGGCCAGGGCGATGGCCACTTCCTCGGCCGTCTCGGCGTTTTGGGTTACGATGCTGGCGGCATGTTTGAGCGAGCTGCTTACTGTGGTAGCCGCGGCGAAGCGGTGCCCGTCTTGATATTCAGCTGCGTCGACGAAGGTGACGCCCGTGGTGTCGCCATAGGCTTTAATGAGGGAGGCAGCCCTTGCCTTCCGACGTTCTTTATTGTAGTCCGGATGCATGTTTTTGGGAATAGGGTCGGCATGTAGCCAAGTCTGTACGTCGCGTGGAATTGGGTATTTGTCTCCATGTTGACGGTGGTAGGTGATGCCGAGTTTAGTTAGAATGTGCCGGCCCGTTTCTGTGAGGGTGAGACGCTCCAGATGAGACCGACGCTGTGCTTCGATTAATTCGTCTAGGGTGTTATGGAGTCCTAATTGGAGTAAAAATTCAGTGCTGGTGTTGTTTGGCAGTCCTAAGGCTAGCTTGTAGGCGCCGCGTATAATGATGTCCAATTTAGTCTTTTCTGCTTTGTACCAATTATGGAAGGCGGCGACGTATGTGATGTGACAGATGACGAACGACTGAACAAGGCGAATGACGCTTTCTTCCTTCATGCCCTGTCGCCGGTTGGTCACCCGTTTCAGCAGCCGCGATGTATTGGCCGTCTGTCGGAGGATCTTGGATATAGCCGTTGAATTTGCGCCGTTGGCTTCGATGGTCATGCCGAGAACCCGGATAGTGGAGACCACGGGTATGGTTCCACCATTCCTCATGTGGAGTTGGATTTCCTCGTAGCGGCGTTTATGCGTAGATCGTAGTGGTGGGCGTCCACGGAGCGTGGGGCGGTATAAAAGGAGCTCTGACTTGTCGGGGGAACATCGGAGTCCCGTGCCTTCGAGATAATTTTCGACGGCATCGATGGCGTCTTGCAGAGCGGTTTCAATTTGTCCATCGCTGCCCGTAGTGGTCCAGATGGTAATGTCGTCGGCATAGATGGTGTGTTCTATGCCGTCGAGCTTCTGTAGTTCCTGTGCTAATCCGAGCATGACCAAATTGAATAGCATTGGGGAAATGACAGAGCCTTGTGGGGTTCCCGCGCATCCGAGAGTGAATTTCTCCGATTGAATATCTCCAACCGAGAGGAACGCCCTTCGGTTGGATAGAAAGTCTCGTACGTAGTTGTAGGTGCGCTCGCCGAGGTTTAGTAGGGAGATGCGTTCGAGGATAGTAGAGTGCGCGACACTATCGAAGGCGCGCTCGATATCGAGGCCCAAGATCGCCTTCGTGTGTCGGGATTTGTCGTCGAGGATTTGATGCTTGAGTTGGAGCATGGCGTCCTGGGCTGAGAGATGAGCTCTAAAGCCGATGATTGAGTACGGGTATGCGGACGTATCTTCGAGGTGAGAGTTTATGCGGGTAAGGAGTGCATGCTCCATAACCTTGCCGACGCACGAGGTTAACGAGATGGGGCGGAGATTGGCAAGGCTAGATGGCTTGCCAGGTTTTGGAATCAAAATTACCTTGGCCGTTTTCCATGATGAGGGAATGGACCCTTGCCGCCAGCAGTCGTTTATGTACTCGGTGAGCTGTTCCACCGAGGGGTCGTCTAGGTTTCTCAGAGCTTTGTTGGTGACGCCGTCCGGACCTGGGGCTGAACGGCTGTTCAATTTGCGCAGAGCAGCGTGTACCTCGGCCACGCTGAAGTCCTCATCGAGGGCTGAGTTCGAGGACCCCGTGTACGGGCCGTGAGGCTTTGCTGGCCCGGAGGGGATGTACTTTTGGCATAAGGTATTTGTGACGTGGTCCTGGCCGTGCGTCTTGGTTTCTGTGAATAGGAGTTTGGTAAGACGATCCTGCTGTTGTGAACGGGTGCTGGTATTGTCGAGAAGATGTTTTAGGATTTTCCACGAGCGGGAGTGGTGGAGTTGCCCGTCTAAAGAATTGCAAAGTTCCGCCCATTGCTGTTGATTAAGGACTCGGCAGTGTTCTTTTATATTCTCGTTAAGTAGTGCAACCTTTTTCCTGAGTCGTTTGTTGAGTCGTTGACCCTTCCACCGAGAGAGGATGGACGTTTTGGCTTCAATGAGGTGGGCAAGCCGACTATCCATACGTTCAGTCGGGGCATCGGTTTTGATAGTGCGAGTAGCCAATTGGGTATCTGATAAAAGGTCGCACGACCAAGATTCTATATCGGTGATCGGGGTGTCTGTAGTTTCTGCTGTGCGATGTTTGCGGAAGGCGTCCCAGTCCACCCACGTGAACTCCCTCGTTCTCGTACATACAGCTGTGAGCTGCGGCAGAGTAATTTCAATGATCGAATGATCGCTGCCGAGGTCATATTCAGTATTGCGCCAATGAGCGTTCACTACATTTTTGGTGAACGTGAGGTCGGGCATCGTGTCTCGCGCAGTGGATGTGCCGAGGCGTGTGGGGAACGTCGAGTCTGTGATGAGAGTGAAGCCGAGATCGTGGGAGTCTTGCCAAAGGTTACGGCCCGCAGCGGAGCAGTGTTTGTAGCCCCAACCTGTGTGCGGCAGGTTGAAGTCGCCGCCGATGACGAGGGGGCTGCTGCCTGCGGCGTTCAGGGCCTTTTTAAAGAGCGTTAGAAAGCGACTGTGGCGTAGGGACGGGGCGTTATAAATATTCAGGATGAAGATGCCGTCCGTCCGCTTTTTGTGTGGGATGAGTTCAATGAAAAGGTGTTCGGTGCGACGGTCGTGGAGATCGTGTTCGATTGCGGTGATTCTGTGTCGGACGAGCGTGGACACTCCGTGGGGGGCGTTGGCAGCGATGAAGGGTTGATATCCGGGAAGGGTGATCGGCGTGTCGTGCGTTTCCTGGAGTATGAGTACATCCGGTTCACGTGAAGATGTGCGAAGGTGTTGACGAAGAACGGGCTGTTTGTGGCGGTAGCCTCGACAGTTCCACTGCCATATCACGGTGTCGGTGTTTTTGTGGGCCATGATGATGATTTAAGATTTAAGATTTAAGAGGCCGCCGGTGGCGGGGTGGGATTGTCGTGAGCGATTCCGCTCGTGTCCATGATTATAGCCGGGGTGACGGGGGTGGATGTTGTGAAAAGGGTCTGGAGGTTGTTTTCTACGGCGGTGACTCTTTGCATTACGGCGAGCAGAGCGTTGTGGAGACTTTCGACGGTGCTCTGTAGCGACACGAGCATGTCCTTGACTTCGGAACGCACCTGCCCCGTAGCTCCTCCTTGGAGGGCTCTCTTTTTTGGTGCCGGCGTCGGGGGTTCCTCTGAAGGTGTGACGCTAGGGTGTTCTGGGGCTTTGGGTGTGGGTTGTGTTTTGGCTTGCTTTAGGCTCTGAACCTCCTGTGTGAGTTTTTGAATTAAGTCGCGCATAACTGCATTTTCTCTCTTAAGTTGATCAATGACAGCATTGTCTGTGTTTTGTTTAGGTGTAGGGGGGGACGTGACCGGACCCTCTCGCGAGATGCGTGTCACAGCCTCTGCGAAGCTCACCTTTTCTGAAATCTGTCGGCCTCTTGGGGTCGACGTGGATCTTGACCGGGAACGGCCTGCTCCTGGTCTGGAGCGCGAGCGTGAGTGGTGTTTGGTGTCCATGGGCGGGAAATCACTTGGTTGAGGTGTTGATTGCTGTTGCGTACGTTGTTCCCAGAGGCGTTTCCGGATGACGTATGGCATTTTGTATTTGGCTGTGCACACTTTGTCCGCCGTGGGGTGGGGTCCACCACACAGCGTGCACTTGGGGGTGCACTGATGGTGTTGGTCGGGATTGCGGGCGCCGCAGCCTTTGCAGATCTTGTTGTTAGGGAATGGACAAACATCCATGCGGTGCCCGAGACGGCCACAATGGTAACATATGTCAATTTGCTTGCGGTACAGGGAGCAGGGGATCAGTGTTGCACCGTATCGGACCAAGTACGGCACACTGGGTCCGTCGAAGGCGATGACGACGGTTGTGGTGGAACCGATGCGCTTGGCGGCCAGGGCTAGCGGATTGCGGGCATTTATGATGTTTACGTCGATTTCCTGGGCGTTGTCGGTGAGGGGAATACCTCGGATAACTCCTTTGGTAGTGTTGTCCGGGGCTGCCTCGTATGCGTTGACTTCGTGGGTGACACCATTGACATGGATAGATTTCATGCGCACGTACCTGTCAGCATTGAGCGGTCGGGGCGTGCTGATCACGACGATGTTTTGTTGAACGTTCGGGCAGATCGTGTTGTCTTGGGTTTCTTCCGGGCTAAGTTGTGTTGCTTGGAAAATGGCTGCAGTCACTGTTGGGCTGCCGACTTTGGGGATATTTAGTGCCCCTTTAGGTCTGACAATGATCTTAATTTCGTTCTTGGGTAATTGGGGCATACGTCCGGCCTTGAGGACTTGAGATTTAACGTTCTTCCGGGTTTTAGAGCGAGAGCGGGAGTCTTGCGAATGAGGTGGGTCGTCGCGAGATGAATTTTGGCCACGCTTCTCGTCGGGACGGCGGGAACGGGCGGTGCGCCAGCCCATTTCGGCGGTCATCTCTTCTGGGGTGATGTCTTCACCGATTACTTGAACCTCCATTCTCGGCGTGCAGCCGGCGCGCGCTTAGGCTTAGCGCGGCGACGGCGTGGTCGTGGCACAAAAACGTTCGTAACACCGGGAACAGAAGTGTCCCACCTGAAAATTAGGTGTCCACGGAATCCTGGTCACTTCACGGATCGAGTGATGTAAACTTCAGGCCAATAGTCGCCAGAAATCGTTGCGAAATGACTTGGTGAAGCCGGAGCCCAGCTGCTCGGAGAGCTGCTCGAGCGTCGTCTCGGAAGATGTGAAAATCACAATCTTTAGCAAATGAAGACTGAACGGGAGGAAAGAAATTAACTGAGATGAGGCCTCTACATGGCTTTTGATGGTAAGAATGATCGACAGGAATGCCGAGCTATCTGGAACAGCTGTCGGCAGCTTCAAGGAACAAATTATGCACATACGCGTGTAGAATAAATTACTGCTTTTGGGATGCTCTTAATTGCCTTTATTAGGTTATATTTTAGCTTGAATTTGGCAGACCGCTGTTTTAAGTTGTGTTCCTGGCTACTGTAAGCACTGAAGTGCTGAAGCTGTGCTTACATGTCATAAAAACTTTCTCACACGGCGGAAAGATGAAGTGCTAGATTTGCGAGCCACAGTCATTGGTCGGAAGCTAAAATCCTGGACAATGTCTGTCACTCGGTTCATTAGGCAGACAGGGTCATCTGCCGCTTTTCTTAACACAAATCATTACCTGTATTTGGGCGGACTTCCCTTCACCTTTGAAAACTTTTAAGAAAACAATTAATCGAACATCTCACCAAAGTTTGGTGAGTTTATGATGAAAGCATGAATATAAGAAGCTTTTTGGCACCACTGGTCTCACCTGATTTTATCTGCCCCTTGCTCACACGTGTATTGTTTAGTCTCTTTATGTTCGATTTGTGTCTTACTGTGCTCTCATCACTCAGAATTTAGTTTGGAGCATAAATAAGGTGTTTTTATAGTGTAAAATCTTTAAAAACAATACCCGCAGAGCATAGCAGAAGCAAAACTTTGCCAAGTGAATACGCCTTGCGAGGTCAATGGGCACCGACCATTATCCATAATATGCGCGGGTGTGATGAATTCATCAGGCAATCTGGCCTATGCATAAATGATCAATCGCGAGTACATGTGCTGTCTATGGGGCACGGAACTGCCTCGCAACTTCCTCGTCACTTCAAATATTGCACGTGTGAACCGGCACAATCCTCTACTCGAATTCTAAAAGGTAGTCATGATAACGCTGGGCGCGAGTGGCTAAGCACGGTTTTATAAAAAAAAACGTGATTCACGTGTAAGAAAAAGCCAAAGCTTCCATTGTAATGCACAGTAACGTGAAGACCTTTATGGGAAATAATTTTTGACTGTAGGAGTTGCGCATCTACTCTGCACCTGCATATATAGTCTGTGTTCTTCGAAAAATAAGTTGGAATGTGTGCTGTCTAATTTGCTTCTGCTATCCGTTAGCTTTTGCAGTGTCAAAATGCTGGTAAGTGATTATGCACCAACTAGCCCAGCAACGTGTTCTGTTGAATATTTATGAGCACATTGATTTCCCCTTGCAGTTGACGGTATAAAGAACAATGAGTCAAACATTGTGACTTTTCTAGAAGTAGTGATCGTACAAAAATAACAAATAAAGCTTGTATATCTCGGTTGCTGTACAACTTTTTATCCAATACGCTTGAACCTCTTTTTTAGTTCTTCTCAGCAGACTTTTCTATGCTTGTAAAACTAAATACCAGGGCCGTATGATTTCTCACTTTTTTCCTACATCTTTGTTGTAAAGAAAACCATGACATCAAAACACAAAAACAATGTATGGTATATAGTGCTCCATAAATGGCACAAGGAATTGCAACTATCTCTGCTTGCCTAAACTAACCGATATAAGAATTTATGAAGTACTTTTGTAAGAAAATTTTCCATAGGGTGCCACAATGGCGGGAACTTACGAATACTACTTCACGGGCGACAATGTGATAACGACCGAACATTGTGGACGCATGGAGGTAACTTACAAAGCAGTCTCCTTCAAAGGAAAACTGATGCAACATTTGGGCCACACAAGCGGAAGTAGCAGTGACGGCACTACTTCCATCTCGCCGCTGCCAGAGTGGAATACCAGCGCGACCTTGAATCCACATCCTGCGTTCGGGGGCCTACGGATAAAGCCGGACGGCCCTCAGTTGCGCGGAGTGCCCTAGTGGGACATGTCGAATCCACTAACGATGGCATCGCACCCATTTTCTATAAACCTCCGCAAACACATTTGTTGCGCGCCCTAGAGGAAGCACTTGGACACGACTAGTCGCAACGTTGACGATGTCTGCAAAGAAACTATTCGGAGCCTGTCTTTCTGACAGACTTCCACCATTATCAGTTTCAAATGAACTAAAACGCGCAGTAACGCCCCGTAAGGCTATTTTCTATTCAGTCTTAGGAACAATATAATACAAACGAATAAGGCACTCGAAAGAAGGCAGACAGTGCTGTCTCTCTGAGAAGACCTTACTTAGCGACTTAATTTTCAACACGTGTGTGAGTAAATGACTGAGTGATTGAAACAACTTTATTCAGTCCACAATACACACGAGTAAACTCAACGTCACCTAGCTAGGCCCACTCAGGTACCACAGGTCAAACCTGACGGCCCTCTTGTGGGCCCTCTTCACTGCCAGGATTTGAGAGGTCTGGTCCTGGGCCTTAATAAGCTTCACCATTTCCTCTTGTATGAAAGAAGCGCAGCCCACCAGGACATGCTCGAAGTCCGCATAACCACCACAAAGGTGGTGTCCGGGCTTGGGAACCGTTCGGGGTACATTCTGTGCAGTTCCGGAGAACTCGGGTAGGTGCTTGTTTGTACACGTCTGAGAGTGACTGCATGTGCCCTGTACAGGAAGGAGTGTGACAGAGGCAGGAGTCTTCTTGAGAGATAATTATGCTTGCAGATCTTGTAAGAGCCGAGAGGCTGGGGTCGCCAAGGAGAGGACGCGTTACCCGGCGCACGGTCAGTCATACCTAGTGCAGCCGAGTGCGCCTCCTCGTTGGGGTTGAGCCAGGCACCCTCAATGGTTCAAAAGTGCACAGGAAACCAGGCCAATGATTGATGTTTGAGGTCTGTAGCATTTTCGATGTGTTTCGTTTTTGTGCCGAGGAACAGTTTTCTTTTTCATTTTTTTTCATTTTCACCATTTCAACCTGATTGCGCATATATTTCCAATTTTCACCAGTATACTTTCAGTTGCGTGTACAGAGCTTGCGTCTGCGATCCTTCAAGTGCCTTGTTCATTTGCACTGCTATCCCATTTACAATCAACCTCAGTCAACCACTCCCGTTTGTCGCAATACTGTGTTTTATATTATGTATTGAGTGAAACAAGTGGATGGCGCTACGAAACAAAAGATATTTTGTATGTGTTATGCGTTTCTTCTGAAATGACATAGCCAAAGTGCGGAACATTTTTCGATAATAAAGAGGTATAGCTTTATGAGACCGGATAATGACTTCTTCAACAGGTCTTAACGTTCTCAAAGTCATTTGGTGAAATATTTGCCATTTGTCATGAACGTCTGTTTCCGACAGTTCCAACATGTTTGGTAAATAAAATATTTGTCTAAATTAACAAACTAAAGTCGCACTGAAACCCTACAAGTGATCACCATGAAATAAATTTGTTGAACGCTTCACTCTGCTCACAAGTGTGTCTTTCTGTCAAGCTGATTTGTGCCCCGAATTCCTTCAGCAATGGTAATACAGGAGCCATTATTACTCTCCTTGGCGTTGCACGGTGGCATTGCTCCAGCTAGAAACACTGAAAATACTTGTCGCGATTCTCCGGGGAAAAAAATTCCGCCAGAACCCATTTCACAAAGAATGTCGACTTTGATGCTGTCTGCATTCATGGAATGTAGCGACACACCGTGTTGCCACTGCAGAAAAGTAGCATGCATGAAGCGCGTATACAGCCGGCAGCGTAACGCTTTTACCTCTGGACATGTTTTGCCATCAAGTGATGCCGCCGTGAAGGCCGAGCTTGGGTGTGAATGCACATGCAGAGAGGAGGAGGCGCAAAAACCTTTATTTAAGGCCAGCACTAAGGCCCACTAAAGGAGAGCGCTTGCTGCGCTGAGGCCCGCTGACGCTCCGCCGAGTCCGAGTAAAGCCAAGAACTCCAGGAAGGATGGGGACGGTAAGGGAAACAAGGGGAGGTAATGGCAGTATTACATGCATACAGTAAGTGTTCCGTATGAGCGTACAGTATGTGCCCTTATCTCCGGACACTTGAGGCAGTGAGCTGTGCTACGCCATGCGAAGTTTGAGAGCATGAGTGGGGTGAGGATGGTGTTAGCCTGAACGTTTGACGGACATCTGCTTGTTCCTTGTTTAGTTAAGGGTGAGGGTGGGGTAAAATGGTGCGTTTTTTCCTGATGCTCTTGTAGTGTTCAAGACTGTCTGAATGTTGACGGGAAGGCGGTTCCCCTAGCACCGGCGGAATAACAACTTTTTTTGTCATTGTATTAGGAGCGGTTTTGCCATTGTAGTTCATTGGAGATCTGCACAGACCAAGTGGCACATACCTAGTACTCCAAGTCAATCAAAGAGCTTCTTCCAACAACGGTACCTACCCAGTCACGCATCTACAGGGACCCATGTCGGCGTGAAAGACGTTGGTTGAACACCGGCAAGTGTGTACACATTGCCACATACTCAGTGCCCCAAGGTGTTCCGATGGTTGGTTTTGAACCCTGTCTCCTCAGCACAGGAGCCCGATGCGCTACCCAATAGACCACGGACTACGCAGTTGCCCAGGTAGGGTCAGTAATGTTGGCAGGCGAGTGCCATAGCAAGTGGGGATACCAGAGTATGTAGCATATAACTAAAGCAGTACACATGTCAGTGTCCACTACAGATTTTAACTAAACGTGATTTCAGAATTAGGGTTAGTCGCAACACAGATGGAATCGCAATAAATCCTCGCATTACCGTCGACAGTCATCGCGAGATGAGTTATGCTGCAAATTTTAGTCGGAGAGTGAGTGAGTTTCATTTACTTTCGGGACCTCGGCCCACCACTTTGCAAAACGACCCTAGTTCAAATCAATCCAGACTCAAAAAGGGGCCATGATAAAGTGGATACCGAAAAAGTCGGCATGGACAGCGGCAATCATGCGGTCGCGAAAAATCAGAATTATTACATTTGTGCACCTAAAATGCCCTAATTGGCACTTCTCTACCACTTCCGTATACAGCGATTACACACTTTTCATCCACATTACTGCTGTGTGCTTCGCCCCCCTTTTGAACCCCGACTGCACAAACATTAGCCCCACACAACCTTTTATTCTGAAGAGCTGCATGTGCTGTAAGATATCCTTCGTTCTACTGAGTAACATTGGGAAACGGCTTAAGATATTGACTTTCAACTGCTGTCTTGAGGATGGTTGAATTTGAAACCATAAAAACACATAACTGTGGCCATACAGTTTGCACCACGACGCGTTCGGGACTGCAAATATTGAAGAACTGTTGAATACATTCTGGGCTTGCCGATGCAGAATCAATTGATGATTTCACACGTAGTTCACAGCTGTCATACCATTCTGCAAAAAAGAAAAAAAGAAACATTGGGAGCGGATTGTCTCACATGAAACCATTGTGTCAGAATTCATAAATGAGAGAAGTTTGCTATGCCTACGTTCTTTCTTGTGCGGTAACAGTGTTCTTTATAACTGTTGTGCACGAATGTGTTGTATCATATACGCGTATGTTGTTAGTGTTGCAGCCATAGTAATCAATATTTCTTAAATATGCAGCTACTGGGCTCCTCTGTTTTCAAAACTTTGACTGTTATGGCCTCAATTGCGACCTCTAGATTATACTTCGGAAACGGATCAATTTTGCAGTTACACTTATGATTAGAATATGCCAGGCTCCTATTCTTTGCCGCTGATATATTCCTGGCAGAAACATTGAATGCTACAATTGAACTGGGTAGGTGTCTGCATGCATCGTTTGCGAACGGGTCAGCAAGTCCTGTATCGCGCTTTTATCTAGCCTCAGGCGGGAGCGTTTTCGCTAATGGCATACCAACGGATGAGGGAACGAAGGATTGTAATCCTCCTTAGGTGAGCCGACTCAGCCACCCTTGCACGAATTGTCTCTTTAGGTTGAGCATGGAGAAATAGACGCATATATCCTCTCGAAATTTATACTGATTTCTTTACAAAATGTCAAACACTACAGAGAATATTACTTCTTCATTCACTAATGCTTGTCGCAGTTGCCTTCTGTGTTTTTGATACGCAATAGCTTATAGCATATCGTCGTTTGTGTTTTTCTTGAGCGATACTAACACCCGAAGGAAAGACGGTGCTGCTGTTTAATTTAAAAGAAAGTAGTGGAGCAAGCCAAGGTAATTTATGTACTCCCGAAACTGAAGGGTCCGTCATAGAAGCGTTTTCTCAGTCAGCTTCGCGTGATGCAAGGCTCATTATTACTATCATTTTCTTACAAAGATCAAGCTGAAGGCAAACTGTCGCTTTGGCATGAGTATCCTGTAGCATTTCCAAATATTCGCAATCCGACTGAACTATTTGAAGAAGCATGGTCGGGATCAGTGACACTGTCTACTAAACACAGCGGGAATGTTGTTACTGCACATGTTTCAACAGCTTTCAGTGACACCAATTTCGCGAACGAGTGAAGAATGACACATGTAAAACACATGTGTCGACTAACATGTTTAAAATTTTGCGACAGTGGTATATCTTCATGTAAAATCAACCGGGCAGTCACATTCCAAGATAACGTCATTTTGTGTGATCTTTGAAGAACACTTCTGCGTGATGAACGTTCATCATCAAATTTGACGCTCTGTATAATAATTTAGCATTTAGAGGTAGGGGTCTGACATGCGGCTTCTTATCAGGCTTGGAACAAGTCACTGAGGCAGAACATCAGGCCACGAAAATAGAGACGAAGCGGTTTGTTCACGCTGACACGCAAGACCTTCAATTAACATAAAGGTTAACCTTGAACAAAATACAGCTACCATTAAATGTTTAAGCAAAGGATATGGCTAAAGGCACGTACGACATCTGCCTTCAACTTCTTTAAAGGTACGTTAGTCGAGTCCGACGGTGTTTTTATGGAAGCACGTCTGACGTTTCTCGTTGGGTTTTCGTGTTTCACGTTAGTATATATCGGCATAAGCACGCTCAACAGCTAAATACATGCTTCCCTCGCGTCAGCGCTTATTCTGCGTGTGTCGTGGTGCAGCGCGCCTGTTTTGGTGCAGCCCACAAATATGGGCATGCTCTTCATTTCTGCAGCAGCAGCTACATCTGCTTCTATTGCGTTGTTGCGCACTTTCAGAGCAAGATCATTGTATTCGGTGCCCCTAGACGTAATATCATGAGAACGTGTACTTATCCCAAACAGAGCGCTGCTGCAATTACGTTGCACTTCAGATCCACTAAATGAATAGCGGAAAATCGTTCATGTTGAAACATTTCACATTTTCGAAGATGTCGGAGTTGAAACTGCAATGAACTAATTAACGCAATCGTTACTTAATGGAAGCAGAGAAGCACAGCTATTCTACGTGCAATTAGCTCCGCACACCGCTCTTCTAGTCACCTTGAAGGTGATGGAGTATACACGTGCACTAAACAACTTCGATGGTTATTGGTGCCAACGCAGCTAAGGGCTTCCTTTGCCTAGTAAACGTGCAGTGGCTGTTAGTGTTCAACACGTTATAAAGGGTGTTTATACAGGATGTCGCTCAATACATGCTACATAAACGTGTTCTTCCGAGTGTGAAAGAAGCTCGCGACTACACGCAAAATTGCGGCGCTACTGGCCAGTCGAGGCACTTTGCGTGTATTACGGGCATCTGTCACGCTCGAAAATAACAACAACTTTTAAGTAGCACTAATTGAACAATGGAAAGCTCTATTGGGAGCTTCTGATGTTGCTTTACAATTTTATCATTGGAACTTTTAATCTAATTAAAATAATTGAGAAGTTGCATAATTATTTAAGAATAAATATCTAATTTGGAGGAATGCAAAAAATAAACCTTGCACTCGGCCGCGCAACGCTTACAACATCAAAGCTGGACGATCGTAGCCAGCATTTTCCGGAAGTGCGCGCGAACTTTTCATCTTAATACTCATGGTGATGATAATTTCTTTTCGCGCGTCTGGGACTTACGGCCGTCACTGCGCGTTGCATAGCGCAGCTTGCAACACCGACACCGCGTTCCAGGAGACCAGTTCCGTGAATGCGTCTCTCTCTCGCTGTCATAGCACGCAAAACCTCTTCACCTCACAGAGCACGAGCGTACCAACGCGCCAGCTGTGGACGAAGACGACGACGCTCGAACGCAATCATATGGTTCGCATAAATGCATGTTCTGCAAGTGTGGCTCTATGTGCCCTGCTGGAAACAGCGCATTGGTCATAGGCCGAGGATCTCTTGCAACGTCTACCGTTACCAGTAATTACAAGATCGTTCTTCGTTTGCCATCAGGAAACACCGTTCTCAACTCAGTCTTCCTATATGCAGACCTCGCTGGTCGGCCGTACCGGGCCCCGGATTTTCGTGATGCCCTGCTCTCGGTGCTCGATACCAAGGACATTCTCGGAGCAGGCCAGTATCAGATGAGTCATCTGTGGCTCGTCACCTGTGCCAACACCCTTTCCAAGCAGAAACTCGTCGATAAAGGTGAGCTACTAGTAAAAGGACTGAAGTCTCTCGTCATCGACCCAGAAAGCCGGAACATCAAAATGAAGCTTCTGTGGCTTCCTCCTCACCTAGAACAGAAGCGTATTGTAGAGGCATTGGAACCATATGGCATGGTGCAATCCATAACCAGAGAAATGTGGCGTTGCGAGGGCATGGAGAGTTGGCAGATGAGGAATCGCGATCTAGAATTCACGCTCAAAGAAGGCCTCTCTACCAGTTACCTCCCTCATCTTCTGACGATGTTCGGACATCAATGCTTAATTTTGATTCCCGGACGACCTCCCTTGTGCCTTCGATGCAACAGAGTAGGACACATAAAAAGACAGTGCAAAACACCACGCTGGGCGAAGTGCCACCGTTATGGTCATAAAGCAGAGGCATGCGTTGGCACGTATGCTGACAAGCTTCGTGGCAGTAAACCGGTGGACGGTAAACCAGTAAGCCAGCTGCGGAAGAAGACGACGACGCTCGAGCTAATGCTGATGATGATACTGCACTGCGTACACCGACCCCGACAGAAGTGATTCTATAAAGCTTCGCTCAAAATAATTGCTGTATCGCCGTGGCTGCCTGGCTACTGGCACAACGTTTAAGCAGGCGATCATTCCGAAAGCATTTAGACAAGGCAAATTAGAAGTTGCGCATGAAATCATCACGGCAGGACATCAAGGTATTAGGAGAACAACTGATAGTGTTCTATATTAATTGTATTGGTCAGATGTCAACGGAGGCGCAAAGCGCTACGTCATGACCTGCGACAACTGCCAAAAGACAACCCTTAAAAGAAAAATAGGCATCGCTCTACTGGGCAACATGCCTGTGACCTTTTGAAAGGGTGGCCGTTTTTGTGTGCTGTGCACATGCTGCCTGTTAAAGGGCCGATGGGGACCGACGGCGTTGAGGACGGCGAGCGAGCAGAACGCCTGTTATCTACACGAACGACAGAAGTAGGAGCCATATGGTGGGGCGAGTAGCGGGGAAGATCGGCATATGGATGAGAGGGTGGAAAGTAGCGCCAATGCGCGGACATCCAGGAGCTGCGGCAGCGGCGAGTTACATGGCCAACGGAAGCAGGCTGTTTTGTCGTCTTGAGTTTTCCACGAAGTAAGGTTGCGGAATCTGGGAGGAGAATGCAGGTCATTGCGAGGTACAGCTGTTGGCACCAGTCTGGCGTCGGGTCCCGAGACAGAGCAGGCAGTAGGGAAAGAGGGTTTGGCAAATCATTTCCGCACACCTGCTTGAATGAGGGAGTTGGTGGGGGCTGATTTGTGAGAGGTGTGGTCCAGTTGACTTGGACGGAACGGGGCGGGATTCGCAGCTTGAAGCTCGCGGCGAACGATAGACGTCATGTTCCCATTGAAGTGCGGTGCCGTTAGGTAGCCAGTTAGCCATGTTAGGTAGACGCGAGAAGTATGGAATGACGCGGCTGCTTTTCGCCAGCTCGAAGCAGCAGCACTCTTTCCCAGTGAAATCGATGGCGTAAACATTGTTCTAGATCAACAAGTTGAACGCGTCGTCTGCGATCCCTTTCAGGAGGTGGCTTACGGTGTCAATCTCGACCATTTTCTCGTCGACTTTGCCGCAAACAGCGAGCAGGTCTTGTATTTGCTATACATACGATTCAGTGGAAGACTCTACTGGCGTAGCGAGCACTTTACCTGCACCCAGTTGGCCACCGGTGGGGTTTCTAAAGAGGTCGGCGAGCTTTTTCTTGAACGCATCCTGGCAGAAGAGCTTGTACTCATATGTCCGGCACCACACACACCTTGTGTTCCGCCAAAGTAGAATGTTACATTTGCTAGCATTATGGTAGGGTTCCAGTGGTCGTTCTAGTTGACACGTTTGTACACACTGAGCCAGTCCTTGAGGTAAAGATTATATTAGCCGGAGAATATGCCAAGATCGTGGGGATTTGTAACCGTCACTTACTTTGTAGTTGGAATCGCACTGTCCGTAGCCTGAGCAGCACGCCAGTGTCTACCAGGTGTCATAGGTATATCCGACATCACGGCGGGTGCGTGCGTGGCTAAACTGCGTCGTTAGAAGTTCGGGGGCATCATATTTCTATAACCGAGGTCAAAGAGGCGCAAATGCGGGAAAATGGCATGAGCCGCCGCGGCGCCACTGAGCGGTGACTGTTTTCGGGGATGGGCTTCGAAAAAGCCACCAGGTACGTGACAAGTATTGCTTCGCTTGAAGACACCGACTAAGACCACCAATGAGACTTCCAAGCACTTTCATCTTAACTACCCTTAAAAAGTGCAGGCTGGCTGGCCTGTCTTCTAAGGAATCGATCAGTGATTAACAAGTAATACCTGAATTTCCTCATTGTAGAAAATATACGTCATCAAGAACCCAATTACGATAATCAAGGAATAGTTCCTACGCCTACTTTTTTATTCATTAGATAGGCACAAAACGGTTAAATATTGCCATTTCTTGAATTCGTGTAATGATGATAGCGCGACGTACGTACATGGTACAGATTCGGGCTGCAGCCTGGCATAAAACAGTTTCGTGAAAAAATGTATGTCCGCAGTTGCTGAAAGTATGCCACCATATTTCCTGGAGTTATTTGCATACTACTGATATACTTTCATAATGTTGCTGATATTTTTCATCACTCTGGCGATCCTCTTCCTCGCCAAGAAGCTGTGTAGTGGTCGCTTTATTGAGACGGCCACTATGGCTACATGGATAAGATATCGCAGCAACACCGGCTACGGCTCGACCAAATTTTTACATCTACAGCGATACAGGTTATTACATAGAAATAGACTATTCACTGTGTGTTTCTAAGAAGACGTTAGCCACATACCAAAAGGAAAAGTTGCTTGCGCCAGGAACTCAGAAACACCTCGTCGGCTTTCTTGCGGCGACCCGGTTCTCAAGCATCTACAGTGTTGCTATAATGCATTTGTAAGTTGCTCGTGCACTATTTGTACATCATCGCTGTTATGCGACCAGTACATAGTAAAACAGATAAGGAAAGCAAAATATTGCGTTTGTTCAGAATTACCATAAAATGTAGAAATATCGCGGATTACATTCAAGAGCCTTTATATGAAGGGTAATTCGCAGATCTTCAACAAAGTAGCACCCCCTTACTGTTCTTATAATGGAAAACAAAGTGTATAGTACTCACGGCCCGCGTATATTTGTCTTATCGCCGTCCAAAATATTCCGCAGGTGTTGTTGTCATCTTGGTACACCAACTCCTCCACACCTCTGTCAGCACCACCTATATAAACAATTACAAACATATTCATTGGAAATTAAGAGTCATACAGCTAGAAATGTTGCTGGCGAAAATGTTTCGACAACTGTAGGCTTCTATTGATTCTAAAAATATATGGCGAGGGGTGCGACTACAAGCAATAATCACTCAAGAAGATGCGTTCAATAATTTATCACTCCCTACGCCAGTGACAAATTCTCCAAAACTTTTACAAACGGCTCAGTCGTAAATGATTGTGTTAACGGCGGCGAGTGCGATCTTGAATGGCAACATTTTTTTGCACTGTATTGTGGCCGACACCATTTGGCACTGTGGATTTATGGTTATATGTGGCAATGACGGGCTAGCTAATAATTGTTAGGTAAGGTTCACTAAGGCTTTTTTTTGCTCTAAGTCACCTATTCCAATTGCACTCCTGAATCTTGTCAGTGATCCTGGCATGTACATTTTTAAGTAATCATAAGACTGACACTAGTGGCATGAATGTCTTAAGCTGGGCAGAAAAATTAGGAGCGTATGAATATTGGAAGTTCAGAATACAAATACGAAAAGTTAGTGCATAGTATTCGAGTTATATTTAAAAAAACACTGTTGGGTAGTTTAGAATACTTAAAACTAAATATTTCGCAATAACCAACTCTTTAAGTCTTGTTACTTTTGCCCATCTGCTAAAATGTATCTACAATTTTCTGAAGTTTGGAAATGAAAATATCTTTGAAGCAATGTTGAAGCAAAATGGGGAATGTAAGCTTTGCTTTGGGTTTCGTGGGAAAATACTACATGAAAACGTGTAATTTTCGCTCGCACTCTGTCATTGAGGGTTTCTGAGAGTGTAGCTATGTAGCATTTTTATCTTGTATGCTACAACGACTGATCTCTTCCATGCAACGGATCATTTTACATATGCACGTGTATGGCACTCAAGTCGTTCAGCAGTACCTTTTTTTTCACTTGTTATCTTTCTTATGTAGCAATCTTTTAATGTTTTTGAAAATCTAGTCATACTCCTGCCTTTCTTCGAGAGCTTGTTTGCAACCAGACTATAACGTTGATGAGAGGATATTCATGCGGTTCTTGTAATCTTCTTATAATGTTTCAATGTAATCATTTGTTCCGGATAGTTATCTGTCTTTCTTACACTGGTGAGTACAAGAGTGGTATTTAATTATACCTAAAATTATTCCTGCTGTAAATATATGCGTTTACCTCTGACCATTCGATATTGTAATCGAGAAATGTAAGTGCTATTCGTATTCGATTCGTATTCGACAATTTTATGCAATCTTACCCTATTTTTTCTTATATCTATTCTTATATGTGTTGAACTCCAGCAAATGTAAACCTGGCTTTAATTGCTAATAGAATAGTATGGTTGACCAGTCTACTGAACCATTTTGAACACAATTGGCAGTGCGTCCGGCAATGATGTCAGGTCATGACAGCTAAATTTGAACGACAGAAACTCGAAAACGAGCGTTGACCCGTTTCAGCTGATCGGTGTCGAGTTACGTTTTTCACCTGACAGACCAATTTCTTGCTATGCCTTAGAGGTCATAGAGATGTTTCGATTATTAGAGGCCTGACTTAGAGTGTTTGTACCACCATCGTGGAGATTTGCTACCGGAAACATAATACAGCAATTTACCTATTATTTTGCCACTTATACCAGAAACAGTTCGCCTTCCACTGAGCATAAAATTTATATCTCACGCCCGTGAAGAGCCAGAACAGCCAGAGCTATAATCACCTCTCACTTATACCGTGGAGTTAATGTCGTTCTAATTCACAGCCTTGCAACCCCGGTGATGAAGTTACGCATTCATCTGCTATTTGTGTAGGAAGTTCCCATTGCCTCGATCATCCCCCATGGCATTTCACTGCCTTAGGGAGAAGCTCTTTTGCCCATTGTTTTTTTATTTTTGCCCTTCTGTTTTCGTTGTTTATTTTCACGCCTTCCAGTAACAATAAACTCGGGGCCCAATAGGTATCGACTGTAGCACGTTCTTCACTATTACCCTAATCCCTGTATGTACATAGAAAGCTCTTTTCATTCCTGTGTGTTGTCTATGCAGGTGCGTGTTGGTATGAACACTTCGAGCGCTGAATTCTCGTTGTGAAGGTTTCGCTTCTTCGATACAGCAGGTTTTATTGAATCATGCGAGTTGTCAACCACTAGTGAACGTTCTTGCCACAGCTATAGAGCAATCTGAGTCCTATCATGATTTGCGCTGTTCTCGTCGTTTTTTTAAAGGTCTAATTTTGCGGCGTTAGTTCAGTAACCACTTTATTGCCTTCGAAATTTGATTATAACCAGGGTCAGCACTCGCGTCTATTAGTGTGGTATTACTGAACCGATGTTCCTAGCTGAAGTACATGACGAAGACGAACGAACAGAGCAGACACAGTGTAGTATTCGTGGGTATCGGCTGCTGCAAAACGTCGTGCTTTCATGGACAAAGCGGCAGAATTGAAAAGCCTAGCCAAACTGCTGGCATCCTCTCTAGGTCCTCTCTGGTGTTGTTTGCTGCTGTATTGCTGCTGGGCTCTGCCACAGACCAGCCTTCCTCTATGTTTCGGAAGCGACCAGCAGGCCATGTTTCTTTCCTGCTCGCCGTGAGTCAACTGCCTTGTGCGCAATCCTGTGGCATTGTTATCTCTGTCAATACTCAAAGAAACCTGCTGAGGTGGCATTTGCTGTGCAGTGAAGTCTGCAGAAGAGTTGCCTACCACTGCGAATGCTTCGATTGGGGGCTTGTATGGTACTGCTAAAGGTCAATAAGGGGGGGGGGGGTACGGCTTACCTTTTCAAACTGGAAAGCCTTGTTTGAATTTTTTTTGAGCTGGTGGTAGTCGTCAGTGAGGCTGGCTTGCACTCACCCGTCAACAAGTTTGTAGCGTTCAACTTCCCATTGGTGTGAGTGTGCGTCAGTGGTACATCGCAATTCTGATGGTACTGGTGCTACAACGCATAGGAGCTGCACGCATCGATGCCATTGCGAACAAGTTCGAGGAGGGCGAGCGTACACATTTCCTTCAGGCTCATCATTGACTGCTCTACGTCAAGCAGCCATTTGTTGAAGTGTGCTGAGTCCTTCATCGTCATCTCTCTGCGATGGTAAAGTAAATTTCGAATTTTGGCATCAAATGTAGCGCGCGAAACCACTGCAGCAAAGAATGGACAGCGTGGACATCATGATGGGCACCATGAAGACCGCTACTTGTTTAGTGATGATGCGTATGAGCGATGTGATCATTTTTTCTCTATTCTTATTCACGATTGTTATGACGATGATTGCCAACATGAGAAATATTTACTGTGCTCTTCAGTAGACTGTTTTCCGATGACGTGCATATTAGATGCCTACGTGTGTATTTCGAAGTTGCATTTTTAGAAAGTACATTCCTTCAGCTGTGGTGCCATAAATCTCATCATACAACCATTATCGTATACCCCCAAAATAACAGTAACTGATGTCTTTTCAAAAGCACAGATAATTTGAAGATAAGGAAGTTTTTTGTTGTCACGGCGGAGCGTTCCAACAAATAACTGAATTTCTCGAAACACTTTCTGGGCGAAAATCACAAAACCCGTCTTTGTCGCTTTGTGTTTTCTTTGTCTCCCATGCAGCATTAACATTTGTAGGTTTTGATCGTGCATGCTCACTCAGACCACCAAGACGGTTAATTGAAGATTGCTGGGCGAGGCCTTCACCCTCTTATGCGTAATAAATTAGATAATAATGATAATTGTCACTGTTCTTGTAGAAAATGTAAAGTTCTAGGTGGTTTCTATACTATATACCCAAAACAACCATCTGTATACGTAGAAAACTTATCTTGATGGGGCACTATAGCGAAGGCCACCCTTCAAAAACAAGTAATGGAAGGAAGAGAAGCTGCAGGTAAGGCAAGTTCACACAAAATGGCAAGTATCTGCTTCTCTCACTCGAAAGGTAAGAGGTAATATTAAGGAAAATGTTATTCTACTAGCATATAGCACGCAATGCAGGTGTGCTATGCGTCTACCTATTACAACACGTTTTATGTAATGCCGTAGAAATAACAACGTTTCTTTACGCAAGGCCAATGTTGGTATGTGGTTAAATATTTAATTACATTTTTCTTGCAGCAGGTAACACAACGGGATTGAGCTTACTAAGGTTAAAGTCGTACTAAATTACCGGCAGTCTAGGCAGGCTGAAACCTCAATTAAAGATGTTTTCTTCGCTGAAGAGGTACATATGTTGTCCTGGTAAGCGATGCATACATGTGTTCAGTGAAAAATAGGATATCTGTGGTGGCCATACAAATACACAATAACATGCACATTATTATACGTGCACATATGGTCAACGTGTTGATAAAGTCTCCTCGGTATCGAGCTCTGAAAATATTAGAGGTTGCCTTCGTGCTGTCCTCTTTTTGCGAGATCAGTGTGCACCGACGACCAGAATGGCCCGCAGATTCAAGCTCCATTTTGCGGTTTAATTACAATGAAGAATTAGGCATTACTTAGCTCATGAATAGCGAATCGAGTCACATAAGTCATGCAGAAAGTCTGAGGAAGATTGCGCAATGACCACGTAGGTAGGCATTATAATTAAGTTTGCGTGTAAGTTTGTAGTATAATCTCGGGTAGCGGGACGTGGGCGCTTCATCATCATGATAAGCCTATTTATGTCCACTGCAGGTCGAAGGCCGCTCCCTGTGATCTCCACTTACCCCTCTTGCGCTAGATGTTTCCAACTGCACCTGCTAATTTCCTAACTCATCATCACCCCACCTAGTTTTCTGCCGTCCTCGACTGCGCTTCCTTCTCTTGGTATCTGTGAGCGCTTATTACATGTTTATTATGCAGAACTCTAAGACGAACCAATTTCGTATTAAGATTCCTGCGACACAGCCAAGAGAATGTGAACACGCTAAACAACTTAGTCGCAATTTCCTTTTAAAAATGCCATTTCAACTGACTCCATCAAATACCATGTAGGGCTCCAGGCACGCAGTCAGCGTGAACGTTACCTTTTATGCTACAGTGGCTTCGCACCACTGTAATGCAATTGTGTGATCTGGTTCGCATGCTTTAACACACAGGCTTCATATGCAGTTCATGAAGCTCCCAAATGTGGGTTGGATTCCAGCATCTAATGACCTCGTGATAGGTCGAAGAAAGGTGATACAGTATTTAACGATTTGTTCTAGCATAGAAACAAAAGCTTCCTTGAGCCCGGTTACTTCAGTGGCTCTAGCGGGGATCCAATGGTTAGTGTGGCGGACATGATAGCGCATTAGCCGAATTCTT
>NC_051162.1:114251394-114308554 GCF_013339745.2 Dermacentor silvarum
CCACACAAGACATGAATGACATGTTTAGGGCGGACACATCAATGTTTGAGGACACCAGTGACAATGAAGTAGGGGCTTCTAAAACAATTACCCTATCATTGGTTTCTGCTTTTGTTTTTCTGCGTATAATGGTTATTTTATCGACGTCGGCTAGTATGTAGCCGGGGCGTTTTTGAAAGATATTCCGCGTAATTTGCACATACATTCGCTGAAGCTCCAAACAGAAGAAAAAATTGCACAATGGCAAAAATATGTGCTACTCTTTGCCTCCTTTTTTGAACTTCGGAACTTTTTTTTCAACTTTTGGCACTACCATCCACACCCTGAATTTCTCTTATATTCCCACATCCCCTAAATGTCATTGCAACAACTGTACCAAAGTTACATATTTACGACACGTTTACACGACCTCTATCATTATTAGACGTACTATTCACCTGATATTTTATACGAAAAACACTCCGTAGCTAAAAATGCAGACAGTGCCTTGTGGGTATGACTTAAAGTTAGTGCGGCCCCAAAAAAATGTTTTAGGGGCGAAGCTCCTTAGGGCGTGGGTCTATCCTTCCTCCGATGTAGTATGTAGCTACCTGTAGTTTTATGAAGTGTTCACTAGATGGCGTTCCGGTTCCGCTTCCACTTCCGGTTCCACTTCCGGTTCCGGATCCACTTCCGGTTCCGGTTCCACTTTGCGCGCGTTCGGTGCGAACGCGGGCAAAACGCCGACGGCGTCGACAACAGTTCTGCGCGTTGCTGGTTCTGCTGCATGTCCAAGTTTGTACAGCTGATAAAACTATCTTGAGTCTTCTCCATGGCTGCTTCGCTTACTGCTCAGGGTTCCCCTACGGGAAGATGGTGTAATTTTCTCTCTCGTTCCCGACGCACGCTCCCTTTATCTCTCGTCCGTAGATGTGGTTTACCCGAATGATCCCCCGGTGCTTCGCCCACTCATCATCATTCACTTCGTGGATATGCTGTGATTTTCTTTCTGCACTTATGTGTTTCAATCATTTTTATCTTCATAATCTAAGGATTTTCCAGGCTTTCACAAAAAATATTCTTTTTTTTAAATTTAACCTATTCTTTTCGTTAACACGCAGAGTATAAGAACTTTGCTCAGATGTTTCTTCAATTATCCTATGGTAGCCAAATATTTCCTTAATATTGACTCTAATGTGGTCAGTACATAGTTGGGAATAAAATTTTCCTCAACATCAGATAAAGAATAGCCCGTAGCCGACTTTATTTTTCGTATACCATCCTCAGCTGACGAGCTGTGAATTGTAGAACTAGTAATAAGAAATACTGTATATTTGCTAAACGCATCCTTATGAGCATTCATGAAAGACCATCTAACGTAAGCCACAGCGAAGTATATTGGAAGTGTTCTTTTTATATTTGTTTTATTTGACCATTAGTTTGTTCCTATTTTACTATAGAAGTGGAAAACTCAAATACCACACATGTGTATCCAATGAAAGCCTACATAATGACAACAATATTTCGTTTAGGTGCTGCACCGATTGTTTTATTGAACCCTCTGGTCAAGCTCATGAATGGCTTAGCCTTCGTGGTGTCAGTGATTACCGATGGCTGCTTTGATATTCTTCTCTATGTTTTGCTACGTTGTAGTGACGGTGAAGAGCTACGCAGTGTCAAAACAGTGCCAAAGCGGTAACAAAAAAAATCTTCTGTTTCTTCGTTGTTGCTCTGAAAGAACTGCAGTGACGAGTACCACGTTGTGCTTGAACCACAACCGATCACACGCACTGCAGCTGGCTCCGAAGTTCCCTTTGAGAAAATCGGGTTGAAACCTGGCCGCTACACCGGGAAGTTGGCGCTAGCGTTGCCGAGGCATGCACCACCGTTGTCGGGTTCCTGGAGGACAAGACGACGCGAACGTTTGGCCTCAACATCGCGCTCCCTCAACTCGGGGTTCGCGGCTCTTTGCTAACCTTTCGCCTCGGCTTCCGAAGTCTCACGCTGGAATAGGTACGTCGACCACGAGCCCTTTCCGGAGCGCGTTCATTCTGGATGGATTTCCATAAAATTAGTTCAAAATTAAATCTATCCGTTAACTTAGACAATGAATGGCTCATACGCACTTAAGCAATGGCTCATACCCTCGTGAACGCGGCCTCCCCATTACGACGACAGAAGAGAAGTGAAATTTTATGCTGTAATGATTAGCGCCAACGCAGCCAGCTGTGGAAGTAGACGACGACGACGAACGCCAGAGCAGTGGCACGAGTGCGCGCCGAGCACGAGCGCAAACCCAGGAGCGCCGACGAGCCAGTACGACGACAACGCTCAAGCCAGTGCTGCTGCTGATAATTTTGTGCGTATATACTCGCCACCGAAATTTGTGAGTTATAACAAGCTTCGCTTGGAAACTTGAGTTTCATTCCGCTCTGTGAAGGTGGATGACCAGTGAAGCTGTGTACGTGGTGATTGACTGTTACTCCGGTGAAACATTCCTAGTTTGCGGGATCGGGGCCACATCGTCGGATCGCATTTCGATCCGCCTCGCGGTTCTCGGTTCTAGCAGGCAGCAGGCTTACGCTTGGTGATGCGGGCCGCTCATCGTCGGTGGTCTCTTTCCGCCGCCGCCGCGCCCATTTCCTTTGCTGTTCACGCCGTCGTTCTTGGTAGGCACGCTGTTATTCTGCAGACCGTACAACACGCGACCTACCCATTGTACAGTCACAGCAGAACTGCGGCAGAACTGCAGCAGAACAGTCACTGCAGAACGTACAGAATGATGTCAGGACACAGAAGACACTTAGATTGGTAAATAATTTTACAATAACGTTGGCTAGTACAGTGCCGAACGTTAACTCGATGCAGCGATAGTTTTTAGTAAAAAAAGAAAACCCGCAAAATAGAAAACGGCACATTTCAATACAAGCAACAAAACTCCAATGCTAAGAATCCCTTCGTTGTTAAAATAAAAAAGCTTCCAAAATATGTATAAAACAAAGCGAGCTTTTTCGCGGAACTGCAATTGAATTCTTTTCTGTGTGAGAAGGTGTTTCTTTCTTCTAGGTTCTTAAGTGTCGCAAAAGTGGCTATGCCGCAATGACCTATTCCTCAAGCCTATCCGAGCCGCCCGCATTTCACTCTAATAAAACATGCCCCGCGACAACAAGAGGCTGGCATTTTTCAATTCTGCAAGCAGCTACATTCTGCCAGCTGCCGACATAATTCGCCGAAACCATTGTAGAGGAAACCTCCATTGTTCTCATTGACGGGGAGCGTACCTCTATATACAAAACAGCAGAAGTCAAGTCGTGTTTTTCAATCACATAGATATGGCATATTCGAGTATTGGAGCAGTCTTTTACATCGCCGAACTTGTGGCTTTTTGTATGTCGGGTGGTTCGAATCCTTCACCCTTTCCAAAACGAGAAATGAAGGAAAACTGGACCAACCTTGCCGAGGCATTAGAGCTGGCAAGTAGACGTCATTTATAACTTGGGTTCCTTTTCATGAAATTTCTTAGCATTCCAACCGCTGTGTTTACTCTGCCTAATTGTAATAATAAATGACCCTTTAAGAGCAACCACTAAAACTGAACGTCTTCTAGCGTAGTATATAGCCGTATTAATGGTGTCTAGAAAATTATTGACGAATGGATTTCCTGACATTTATGATGCTGAGATACGTGCCATTCCTGCAAATTGGTGCGGCTCCCACCGGTGGCAAGTTTATTTTCTGTCTATGTCTATGCCCCTTTCTTTTATCGTTTTCTACACATCAATTAAAATTATTGCGCTGAAGAAGACCGGCACTAGTCGCAGAAGCAGAGTGCGCTGCTAACGCAGAAAGAACTTGGCAGTGCAATCTTTGCGCTGGTTCCGCCATTGCTGGATAACTTGCTGAGCCTGTCTTTAGTAGTAAAAAAGAGGGCTTGTACCAACGCACCATTATATTTGCTAGAGGTTGCACCATCGATCCAACCCTAGAACTCCGCAGCCGTACTTTCCCTCCAGCTTCTATGATGGCTACGGACGAACAGCGGCATGCCGTTTCCCAGCCTCCGACTGTGGTCTGTTCCCTCATCCTTCAGCAACGCGACCCAGTTTTCTTCAGTGGTGCAATAGTCCCTTAATAGCTTTTTTATGGTGACGAAACTCCCGCCTTAGAATAATAGAGAGCCAGCGCCTGCCCGCTAGGGGCGCCATAGTAAAAGAAAGGCCACCTTGCCGAGCGGCCGCCGTGGGTGGCGGCGGTATTTTGTCTTCTCTGGTCACGTTGCGGGCGAAAGCCCAGCTTCTTTATTTTATTTACATTTTATTTTGTTGTATAAGTAACAGTATCCAAGTCCGCTGGCGGCTCCGTGTGTCAGCAGACGACGCACATAGAATTCTTCTTACTCAGAAATCTTTCGTTAGTTGGCCCAACCGGCTTCGATCAAAAACTTTTAAGCGTCGTTTATGCTCTGTACAAAGAATAAGACATTAGCGGCGTGGCGTTGCCAGTAAACGACAACCTGACTTAAAAGTCCTGTGGTGTTACCGAATGCCGATTGCACTCGAGCCGTTCAGGCGATGGTGGCAGATTCTAATTGCCTGTACAATAACATGTTCTAGGACGTCAGGATTAGTTTGGGACAGGTACATCAGCAGACCGTAGCCGTGAATGAAACCGTAGCCGGAAGACTACCGCCCGAGGTGGCGGTAGTCTTCCACGTGAAGCCTTTCACGAGTGAAGCCGACGGGAGCGGACGAGTCGAGTTGAGGTGCCGTCTCAGCGCAGCAGGAGCAGTGTGCCAAAGAGATAAATTTTCTTATTTAATATTTCGCTCTTTCCTTTTTTATGAGTGTTAGCTTAGCCAAGCAAAAATTTTTATAAATTATTTTCGTGCTTTTCAGCTTTTTGTCTTTTCGCTTAGATAAAAGTAGGTAACGAATAATTTTTTTTGTTTCATCTACGCCTTGTTAGTGCAAGATGATGGTTGGTACTAGGGGGAACCCATGTGTGCGTTGTTCTGAGTGCGAGCGTTCTTACATGTTAGAAGAAACGCGGTTTGAGTCAGCACGCGAAGCGAGCGTTGCAGATTTTATCTGTAGGATGTGTGTGCTAGGGTCGCGCCTAGACCGTCAAGAGCAGGAGAAGGATAAGCTAGCTAAGCGGGTCGGAAAGCTAGAAAAGGAACTTAAAAGCGAGCAGAAGCCGAGGAAGGAGGTAGACGAAAACCTAGCTAACACAGAAATGCAGCTGAGGGCCACCATTCCGCAAAGCAATGGTGAACGCATCGACGCGAGCACAGCGAACGTAGATGGCTCTAATGCGAGTGCAGCTAAGACAGCCGAACCCGCCACGCGGGATAGCAGTGGTGGAAACGTCAGTGATGGTCACGAAGGGGATACCACTGACGCGGCTGCGGAAGAGAACAAATCCAAGGGCAAGGATAAGAAAGGAGGGTAGGGCATTGTGACCTCGGGGGCAGCTTTCGGCGGTGGGAGGGAAGAAAAGCGTCTAGTTGTCTTTGTTCGGGATTCCAACATGCCTAAAGTAGAACCGGTGACAACAGAAAGGATAGGTGCAGGTGAACGAGTCCAGGTTAACGCGCTTCCGGGATAACTGATTGGAGAGGTGACAGCGAAAGCCAAGGAACGCATGTGGGAAACAATGGAGGAGAGACACCTAGTGGTGATAACGGGCGGAGTGATTGACGTACTGCACAGACGAGGGGCAGGGATCACAAAGCAAATCGCCAAACGGGTCAGCGACCTGCGGAATGTTTCAAAGGAAGTACAAACCGCTGTGTGCACGGTGTCAGAGGCTGAATGGCAGGGGTATGAAATTGAAAGGGCAGTTCTTGCAGTAAACAGGGAAATTTTTACTCTAACAAAAGCAATGAATTTTACGGTCATTGACATTAACCGAGAAGTGCACCGAGCAGGCGGCGAAGGCGCTTTTGTGCGTGACGGGATATATTTTAGTGAAAGTGTAGCAACACCGGTCGTACGTCGATTCGCGGCGCGAGTTGTAGCTCCTTTAGGCGGGCCCCAGGCAATCAGGAGGCAGGATTAAGTATTGAACATAGTGAAACACCAGTAAAGGGAAGAATTAGACGACCAGGAGTCAGGAAAAGACGCAGAAAGGATAAAAATAGAGAAGGTAAATTTTGCTATAATAATATGCAGGGTGGTCGCAAGCAGGAAAAATGGCTGGAAATTGAAATGCAGCTGAATGATGAAGCGATTAACGTATACGCCTTGACCGAAACGCATCTACGAGACTTGGAGCAGCCGCCTGTTATTGACAATTATGTATGGGAAGGGTGCAAAAGAATGACAGGGTGAAGGAAAGGCGGAGGCGTAGTCGTACTAATTAGGCGAGGTCTGAAGTGGCGAAGCGTAAACGAGGCATGCAAAGAGCATTTATGGATTAGCGAGACATGGCAAGGAAAAAAGAAGTGGCTACGAGTAGCTTACCTATAGACAGGTAGTGATAGCAGAGAAAAAAATAAAGAATTGGTTGATTGCATTAGAAGCGATATTATTGAGTTCAGTGAATCGGGTCAGGTGATATTAGTGGGAGATATGAACGTACACATCAACCATTTAGACGGATATACTGATTACAACGGCTGTCTAGTGCTGGATCTGGGTGATGAACAGAACCTTATAGTAGTTAATAGGGAGAATAAGTGCTATGGACAGGTAACGTGGCAATGCGGGAACAGGCAGTCATGTATCGACAACGCTTTAGTCTCAGAAGTGGTCTACGAACAACTAGGTCAAATGATAATAGAAGAAAATGGAAAAAATAGCCTGGGAAGCGATCATAGACGTTTAGCATTAAAGTTTGGGAGAGATACCAGTGCAGAACATGAACAAATAGCCTCAGAGTTTTTAAAAATGAATGGCGAGCAAATAACAGAGATCGCAAACAACATAGAGAAGAAAATTGAGGCTTTTCCTACAGCAGTCTGGGAATATAAGGAACTGGTGGAGCTTATGCAGCACGAAATAAGGCGGACACGGCAATACAATTGTTGGATTGGAAAGAGGAAACCACGTAAGTGGTGGAACAAGGAAATTAAACAAGCTATAGAAGAGCGTAAAGAGGCATCTAGGGTTCATCGAGAAGCCAAAAAGTTGGGATTACAAGAAGAAGAGGTGCTCCTTAGATGGAATACATACCGAGAAAAGAAAAGGGTTGCGAGTGAGCTCGTGCAAGAGAAAATTAAATACGCAAGTGAACGTTGGGTGCATAACATTCACAAAAGAGACAAAGGCGCCCCAAAAAGATTCTGGAACCATATAAAAGCACTCGGAGCTCCAACTAGAAACTCGCAAACGGCTATAAGGGATGAAGACGGTAACATCTATGAAGGTGATGATGCGCTGCGGCACATCAAAGACGTTATCAGGCATAACTTCGGCACGAGAAAAAGCGTAGTTCAGACAACAGATCCAGCAACAACAGAGAGTCCTGAGAGATCAAAATTTAGCATAGAAAGCTTTTATTGGAAAAAGGCAGCAGAAAATGTCCCCATTAACACGCCAGCAGGACCCGATGAAATCCCGATACAGCTAATCAAAAACCTTGGTACAAAAAGCAAGGCACTGCTGACTAATGCCATATAGCAAGTGATTAGAATAACGAAAATTCCCGTTGGATGGCTTCAAAGGAAGATGAATCTGATAACACGAGCTCCTAGATGCCAGTTACAGTAACGTCACTGATATACAGAATGGCAATGCAAGCCATAAAATTAGAACTGTCGAAGCGGGTGGAGAAAAACGATGTATTGGGGGAACTATAGAATGGGTTCAGGTCAGGCAGACGCTAAGAGGATAATATGTTTTTACTAACCCAGTGCATAGAGATTTCTGTAACTCAGAAAAGACCTTGTGGTCCCTGTGGTCACTAAATAAATGAAAACCACCGGATCACATATATTTCTTATTCTTTATTAGTTCAAATAACCAATTACACCATCACATCTTAATCGTCCTAATTGGAAATATATAATTCCCACCAATGTACAGCTTCGCTTGTCTTCCATCTCCACCCCAGTGGAAGGGCTGACAGTTTTTATCTAGTTTTACATGCTTCCGATGAAATAAATGTAACATTTTGAGCCTCTCTCGATATTGCTTTACCTCTAGGGTTTCTTGGTTCGCCTCCTGTGGAAGAATGCTAACTGATGTATGATGGCGGTATGAATTAAGAATAAACCTGACTGATTTCCGCTGTATCATTTCAATAATACTTATGCTTGCTTGGGTGTAAGGGTCCCAGACAGGAGTTGCGTATTCTAACAATGGTCTAATTAAAGTCTTGTATGCTAGTAATTTTGTGTTACTTGTAGATTTAGCCAAGGTCCTCCTGAGGTATCCGAGCTTCTTCATGGCTTTTTTTTAATGTGAGCTACATGGGCTATTCCACCTAAGGTCTGACGTAATTATTAAACCAAGGTATTTATATTCTGTAACAGAGGATAACTGATTGCCATTATTGCTGTATACAAAAGCTAACGGCTTCTTTTCGCGTGTAATGATCATTGATACTGTTTTTCTTAGGTTAATGTTCATTTGCCACTCTAAGCACCATGTCGCTACTGCTGATAAAGATGAATGGACCGTCCAAGCACTATTCTGCCGTTGGCGTCGCCATCGTTGTCGTCGTCGCCGTGAGGTTCCGCATAAAGTCCAACGGCGATAAAACCGTCTCCGCGGGCTGTATGTGCGAGGGACGCGTGCTTTCACGGAGAAAGAACGCACGGCGGAGAGCAAACGCGACCGTCGCGTGAAAGGCCGTGGGTAATGGGAGGGAGGGAGGGAGGGAGGGAGGGAGGGAGGGAGGGGCGGCGACGTCGTGCTGCGGCACCAACGGCGCAAGAGGGACTGGCGATTCAGTCTAGCACGCGAAAGGAGGAAAGTGGAAAGCAACGCGAGAGAGAGGGGTGCGTCTTCTACTCTGCCCGCAACAGCATACTTGTACTTTGAGCGGCTGCGGCCGGTCGACCGCACCGTATCTTGCAGGCAATGTGCAGACTGCTCATAGCTTTGTATGCGCTGTGCTTTCGCTGCTAAGTTTTTATTGAAGCGATAGACCCCACGAACATTCGGTCGCTGCTGCTACTGCGCTTGCTCACGCCGGTGTTTTGCTGTGAAAGTTCTGACATGGGCGTTAATTCTCCCACCTACGTGTTGACTAGATAAAGCGTTCAGTACTGCGGTATGTTTCCCATTGTCAAAGGCTTCTTGGGTGAGGTCAAGTGCTAGTATGGCTCTTGTGCGTTTGGCATGCCAGGGGTGCAGGACTTCTTCAGAGAGCTGAAGCATGACGTCTTGCGTGGATAGATGCCCACGGAAGCGAACCATTGTGCTAGGGAATAGATTGTGCTTGCATATGGTGTTGGAGACTTTGTAGTATGACATGTTCGAAGAGCTTACCGAGATGAGGTAAGTGGAATTGGCCGTACATTTTTGAGATCTAGCGGCTTGCCTGGCTTTGGAATAAAGGTAATCTTTGCATGGGTCCACCGTGGTGGAGGGTTCCTGCGGTTCAGTGAGAGTTAAAAAGTTAGGTGATCGCCTGTATTGATCTGACTACAAGGTTTAGAAGAACTTTGTTGGTGATCTTATCCTCCCCTGAGGCCGATGTGTTTTTGAGCTTATGTAAGGCTGCCCGGACATTCCAGACAGTGATGTCAGCATACACGGTCCTGAATATTTCGCCTTGCTCGCCTGTTCGAGAAAAGATTTTGCGCTCACCGCTGCATTGTTCTTGCTCAAATTCGGCAGAGCAATCGGTTTTCGGGGTCCGCTTCGTTTGGTATAGCACTTGGAACGATCACTCGCCTGTTTTTAAGAAAAAAATTTAGAAACTCCTATCGTCTATGTGCAAAATTGCGTCCCAAAGGCCGGCGCTAGCACAGACTTGTGTCACCAACTGCAGGAAGCTGCAGAGTTGAGCTGCGGCCGCGTAAGCAGCCGATTTCAAGATGACGGTAATGAAAATACTGCTGCAATGTATATAAATGCCAATAATGGGCCTTCTTTACTTGGCTGCGATGCTCCCTGTGCCTACTATTGAGGAAGCGACGAGTCTGCCTACTATAGTTGGCTCTCAGGGCAATCAAATGTGACCGACAGTGGCGACGTAGTAGCTTTGACGTTTCGCTGCGAATCTCGATGGCGCGCCAGAAAATTCAGGCGGCGGCGGCTGAATTCAGTCGTTTTTAATGTTAGAGATATTTCAACTCGGACGCGAAAACGTCTTTTCCATAGCCAGCTGCTGCAGGCATGTATGCTTCACTGCAAAAAGAAGAGTTCTAGGATGCAAAACCATTCGGTTTGTGCCCATCGCTGCCTGGAATACAGCCTTCCAGAAGATTTTGCAAGCATACAGTACCACTCCAACTACGTAGGCTGTCTTTGTTAGTTGAAAGATGACCTCACCCCTAAGAATATTCTGGAAAGACTGACATATCGTCGAAACAATTAAGCGAGGACTGTACTGACGACTGCTGTCCAGGCTTATCGCCTATTGCACCTCGCCCAATGCCGCAAAGAAAGGTGGCGGCATTGGGCGTCGCCTTGATGTTTAATAGCGCCCTCGCCAACGACGGAAGAAGGTAGTGTACGCGGCAGAAAATACAGTCAGTCTAGTCGACAGCTCCCATCGGGACGTATCCGTTCGTGACGTGACGTATCGTTTATAAGCTTGGAATAGCCACCACCGCCTCACCTCTATTTTTTGAGCGAGCGTAAGGCAATCAAGAAACTACGGGCAAACCTGTACATTGTTATACTGGCGTCAGACAAAGAAAACGCCCCTGTTAACTAGCGCAAGTGCTACTAAAACCTGTCCTCATGGAGAGAACTTTCACGGCGAACTTCGTGCGGCCCGCAACAGCGCGGCGGAACGCCAGTGTGCCGCCACCGTGCTGCACCCTAATGCGGCGAAAAAAGGCGGCCGCCACCGTCACTATTTCAGCGCTGCTAGTAACAGCTTCTTTTTTCAAATCAAATCATTTTAATTTCCCAGAAAGAAACAGGTTGTGGAGAGGTTCACTGGCTAAAAGCTGTTTATGGACAGCTTGACGAGGCCAGTGAACCCTATACAAGGCAGTTGGGACAATGAAAAAAGATGTGTAATAACAATAAAGACCATAAGCTAGCATTACAATACCAAATACGGTGTAAGAAAAACATATATATACATTACTACGAAAACATCCTGATACTAACATAGCACAGAAAGATAGTTACATGGACGCGAGCAAAAAAAACACGGAAGAAGAATCCAACAACCATAACACCATTACTGCCAAAAATAAAATAATAAAAATAAAAAATAAAATAAAAAATAATGACAAAATATCAGGGAAGATATATACAAATTTGCTCCTTGTGTATGTCCTGCATCATACAATGTACATCAGATGTCAGACAAACAAAATTATACAGATACTATTTTTGCTATATGTTTTTCATCATATAACCTATTCGGTACAGCATGGATGCACAAACTGAAAGAAAAGTGAAATCATACAGACAGCACATTTTACAACGTCAAAAAAGTTAGCTATATTTACAAAAAAGGATCGCAGTTCTTTTAATGAGAAACTTTATATGACTGTATTTATTGAGAATGTTTGGTAGATTGTATTGCAATGTTTGAGATTTGTAATTATTGCGAAACCTCGGAACAAACCAAACATCATTGCTTCTTGTTCCTAAGAAAACATTTTTTGCAGTTAGACATGCGGTATTTTTAATGAATTGTTTAAACGAAATGGAAGAAAAATAGCAGGATCGCAGAATGCGAAAGATATACATATATTCCACTTTAATAATACCGTAGTCCCGACACACAAGTCGTGTTGATGACAAATAATCTAAATTAGCGACATGTCTAATGACTTTTTTTGCATGGTCTGAAGTTTCATTACGTTAGTTTTTGTCGTGGTTGCCCACACAAAACTGCAGTAATTTATGTGCGAAAGAAAAAGAGCATTGTATATCTGTAGTTTCACCTTTGCGGGTAAGATATGTCTACAACGAGCTAGCACACCGACTACACTATAGGCATTTTTGCAGATATCAACGACGTGTTGGTTCCAGCTGAGGTTTGATGAGAACGTGACACCAAGAATTTTATGTTCATCTACAAAAAGAATGTCTTCACCTGCATAAGCTAACGCTTGTGTTGATGAAAATATTTTGTTTTTTGCTCGGAATACGATGGCTTTTGTTTTCAGTGGATTAACTTTCAATAAATTTTTGCTATACCACAAGAAAAGCTTGTTCAATAACTTATTACACCGAATAATTAACTCATTTGCGTCAGGGCCTGAAAAAAGTAAGTTCGTGTCATCAGCATATATAACAAAGCTCACACTGGGATCAATGTCCACGATGTCATTAATGTAAGCATTAAATAATAGCGGCCCCAGTACGCTTCCCTGGGGCACACCATTTAAAACAGGTAAATATGATGACGTATGACTGCTTAATTGAACGCATTGCTGTCTGTTTTGCAGGTATGACTTTATCAACTGAAGTGACGTGCCCCGGATTCCGTATGATTCTAGCTTAAGCAGTAAAATGGTAAGATTGATGCAATCGAAAGCCTTACTGAAATCAAGAAAAACAGCTAACGTGAAAAGATTTCGTTCCAAATTTTGCAATATCATTTCCTTAAGTGTTAATAGGGTCGTCTCCGTTGACCTTCCTTTCCTTAAACCAAACTTAAAGTCAGTGATTATATTTCTGGAGCAGAAGAAGGCAGATATACGCGTATAGATTAATTTTTCTAATCCCTTAGAAAACACAGGAATAATAGATATAGGTCTATAATTAGTCACCAGGTCACTGTCACCACCCTTAAACAACACAGTCACTCTGCCTCATTTCATATCGTCTGGAAAAACACCTGACCCAAGTATCAAATTAAAAATGTGGCTGAGCGCAGGAGTAATGCAATCTAAGACATATTTTATAGGTTTTATTTGAATGTTGTCAATGTCTAGTGCTTGACTGTTCTTTAGATTCATGAATGTCGTGTAAATTTCTTGTTCATCCGTTGGCGCTAGAAAAATACTGCCGGGGCATTTATTTCCTGTTGTAGCCCTGAAAAAGTCTGCTTGCAAAGGCATGTTTGCTGATATACCCACATTGACAAAATGATTATTCAAGTGATCCGCAAGTTCTTTACCAGCGAGCTCGACATTGTCAACGGTAATCTTTGCCGGTGCGGAGTCCCGCTTACCGCGACCAAGCACATCATTAATTAAGCGCCATACAACGTCAGGTGATTGCTGTGCGCTTCCAGCAAACATTTTCTCGTAGTAAGTTGCCTTAGCTCGCCTTAGCTCCCGATTCAGCTTGTTACGTATTTTTTAAACTCTGCCAAATCTGTCAGCACTCGATTCCTAGATTCGATTCCTAGTAAAATGCAGCGAAAAAAAGTAATTTTGTATCTGCAACTGAACCATTATTCTGCAACTGAACCACACTGGTTGCGCCTGGAATGCTGTGATCAGTCGATAATTGCATGCCATGAGCGCAGCTTTTGTCGCCATGTTCGCTATAGGCTCTTTGGCTGGCTAGCTAATTCAAATGCGGCGGTAGAAAGTCGGACGCGACCGCGCCCTGATCGGTCCGCGCTGGCAGCCTTCATTCGCAGCTTCCGGTGCGCGGTTGACCGCCTGCGAACATACATCTAGCCCGCCTCATCGACGGCGAACAGCCACCGGCCGCCGGGCGAACAGCTGCCGGCCGCCGGGCGAACAGGTGCCGGCCGCCGGGCGAACAGCTGCCGACCGCTGAGCGGACGCAGCGCCCGGCCGTTCGCCAGTTTTTCGCAAGAAAATCTCTCCATGTGGAAAAATGCTGGCCTCGTCGAAGGACGCATATACTGCCGTTTACAGCGCAATCTGAGTGCAAAGATACAGAGAGAGTTATGGACCTCATTGCTGACGTTTTCCGTGTGTTTTCGCCTCAGCATACGCCACTGTATTTCAAACTGCTTTGGCATAGTTGCCCACCCCTGTTCTGTACGCATTTAGGTAATGTTCACAAAGCCGACGCCTCGTTATGACCCGTAGTGGATGGTATACGCTCGCCTCTGCAAAACCTCTCTATTTCCTGCATCGCACTATTTCACATCTCATCGTTGGAAGTTACGCACAAATAAGCACCCTTGACGACTGTATCAAGAAGGCCCAGGGCACAAAATTGATGACTGTGAGTCAATGGTCACCTTTGACGTTAGGCTACTTTTTACAAGCGGTCCTTATTCAACTCATCGTTGATGTGTGTACTGTAGCTCTCAAAACACTCCTGTCTTAATATATCAATTTTGGTACCTACCAAGTTAATGAATCGACCATGAGAGCACCAAGTCGTAGGCGGCTAGATAGACAGATAGATACGGTCAAAGTAGCAAATGTTCGCCAAGAAATGCTTTGCATTTAATATGTTCTTCATGCAAACCAACGGAACCGCAAGGGAGCAGCAACTTCGGGCATTGCCGTGAATTTCACCATGGAAGCCATTGGGATCCATGCTGTTGACAGCTTGATGCCACGTCCAGATATATTTTACAGCGAAGCTGTATATGGCTAGGCTTCTGTGTATTTTTTTTCTTCGTCAACAAAAACGTGGGCCGATCGTGGCCGATCCTGCAGAAACAGTCTAAGCGCAATTACACATACTCCTGTGGACTCCGTGTAGTGGTCTCCGGGACCTGTAACGCGCCCTTGAACCACCCAGTCACACCTGGGATCAAAAAAGGTCCAGGGAACAAGGGTAAGAATAGAGGGCTTTATTCGCATGCTCATGAAAAACAGGAAGGGTAAGTAACATTAACAAAGGGCATGAAGATATTGAATAATGAGTGGGAGTACATAGATAGAATGGGAAAACAGTCCCCAGGCATGGGTACAAGACGGACTGAGCAAGGGCCCAACACTGATTGACGTTGCCGGTGTGATGGTAGCCGAGGCAACAACCAGGGAGACAACTACCGGTGAGCCACGTGGTTGTGGTAGATCTCGCAAGAAGGAGTGATCAGCTCACTCACCACCAGCTTCTTGAATAGCTCGAGGTCGGAGCGGGTTCAGATCCGTTGCATGATGATGTCGTTCTTGGGATCCCACGAGCCCACGGCACCAACGACGACGGCGTCGACGGTCACACGTTTGTACCGTTGCGCAAGGTATATGTGCAAGGGCTTGTATTTGGTGATTTTGGCAGTGCGGGCTGCGGAGAAGGCGTCAGATCTGTTATCGAAAGGACAACAGACGTCCAGTACGGTCGCCTCATCGCCGCGCGCGCCACGACGATGTCCGGGCGAAGGATGGTGCTGCCGACCGGTGGGTTCTCATGCGTGATGGTAAACCTGTTCCGGCACGCAGTGCGTAGGCGAGCCACGATGTTGCGGCGGGCCGTGTACATACTACATAGGGCTGTTTGACTTGCAGCGGCAGAGGACGGGGGGTAAGGTCTCCCTCGCGTACCGCCAACACTGCACCGCTGGTCACGGCCGGTCATCCATGGGCAGGCTCCATTCAAACGTAGTAGATTGAGCCTGGCCTTGTGGATGAATCGCCAGTTCGCAAACCGGGTAAAGGACCGGGAGTGCGTGAAATGGGAGCTGGCGGGGTTGGCGGCCACGCCAGGTCCCAGGAACAAGGGACCTGGCGTGAAATAACAAATATAACGGTCAGATCTTAGCCCAAAAGCCCGACCCGAGTCGGCCATGTCAAGGTTATCACCGCCCTCTCTTTGTGGGCGTTCCAAACGCTTGCGTGTCTACATTTTGCTCTCCATCTGCTCTCCCGTGGTGGCGGTGCCGTCGAAACGTCACGCGTGTCCAGTTTCCTCCGGCTCCTCGGGGTGGCTGTCCCGTCGTTCACATGAGTGTATATAAAAAAAATCAAAGCCGATTTCTTAAAGAAACATGGTTTAACGTGAAGCTTGCTCTCATGCAGAATAAACCAAAATCAAAGTGCAAAGCCAACAACCACGCAACGAAACCAAGGAATGCTGAGCGACCTGATGCGATGCATGCGTGATTTCATTGCTTGTTTAGGATTGTATTTTTGGAACGTTCAAATTGAATGAAGACACATTTCGCCAAGTTGCATAGCCTTTATTTTAGATCATGCAGCTGTTTATTACACGCACACACTCACACTTTCACGGACAACTCTATACTTGCACAGTATTGCCTTGTGATCTCTGTGGTAGACGGTCAGACGCCCTGCTGCTGCGAATACACGGAATCGGCCTTAAGGCCCTTTCACATGGTGCGATTTCGGAAATCGGAAGTGCGATTTCCATCGCATGTGACGAAAATCACAGTCGCAGGGCCGATTCTGCGATTTTAGGCTGCGACCAACCGGTTGGTCGCAGTGTCGCAACGTCGCAGCAATCGCTGCGATTTTTCGTCTAAATTGCGCCGAGAGCTATTTCGCGGTCTGTTTTGGAAAATGGCGGCGGTCGCTCAACGCAACGTTTATAGATACTTTTTGTCTCTAAATTTTGGCTCAACAAGCCTCCAACAGTGCAACTAGTTGAGTGGTGCCTTGGATTGCGCAATCGGTACGCCACATCAGCACCGACACGCGAATAGCGCAGATGAAACTCGTAGGCCTGTTTCGGTTCTGTGATTTCTATGCGTTTGTTGACACGCTACGTTGCTAATCACGCGACGCTTGTTTTTTAGGTTGGCTTCGGGCGCTGATAGTACGTACTTTTGCGTGACTTTCCGCTATTCACACGGGCTGCGAGTTGGCAAATACTACGAGGTGTCCCTCACGGGAGGGCATGGCCTTCGGATGTTGTCCCAATTTTCTGGTTGTAGAGACAACTCGCGATATACTAAAACGCCACAGTTTTAGCGCGGTATGCTTTTACGGACGAAACAATTTAAAGAATATGCAACTTCAGACAAATGCTATGGTCAATAGGTCACGCTATACGTGTGACCATTTAGTTTAGCCCCGTGTCCCAGAAAATCTGGTGTCGGCGTTGGCGTGGATGTCGGCGTCCGTGGCATAGAAAGTCATCTCGAACCACCGCGTGGCGCAAGGTGCTAGTGAATAAAAATAAAATTTCACACAGTGAAATTCATCAGAAAAATGGTAAAGTACGATATGACTTCACCCCAACCCACACACATGGTTTCGTCGGACTGGTATTTGAATGTACGTGAAAACATAATTCTGTTACGAGGAAACTCAAAAACAAACTCGTTTGCCAGCATTTCTACCATACCTACAGTGGCGAGCTCTGGTATAATACTTGCGAAAATCTTGTACAGATGGCGCTCGCATCCTCGCCAGGTCAAATTGCCACTTGGCATGCCAAATGCGTTTGGGACACGTGCGTGCGTCGGGGCAATACCTTAAAAATAATAAAATATTAAGAAAAGGTCTCAGGGCCTTCACATTTTAATAAAACACTACTTATATTGCCCCTGGAAAAACGTCTTCCCAGCAATTAATTTCTGTTCAAATGTGAACCACGTTTTTAAGGGAATCGGTGTAAGCTTCCTCTTTGTAAGCTGGCTTTCCCATGTTCTGTGTTGCAGTGAAACCGACTCAAAGAAAAATGCGATGCGAACGGGTCCCGATAACGCTGTCGCGTTCCACTCTTAAAGGCGAATGTTTGTATTTTCACAGCCAAAAGTTATGCTCTGTGGATGACCTGCCACGGTGGCTCAGTGGCTAAGGCATTGTGCTGCTGAGCACGAGGTGGCGGGATTGAATCTCGGCCGTAGTGACCGCATTTCGATGGAGGTGAAATGCAAAAATACCCGTCTGCTTGCGTTGTAGTGCAGGTTAAAGAACCGTAGGTGGTCAAAATTAATCCTGAGCCCTCCTTTGTGGCGTGGCTCATATCAGAACTGCTTTTGGCAGGTAAAACCCTAGAAAGAAGAAGAATGGCAGTGAAGAATTTGTTCCTGGAAAACGCACAACAGCAGTCACTTATGCATAAGTACTCTTTAAGCCCTCCATTGAAAACGTGAGCCCCAATTTATAAACCTCTCACAGATGACACCATACACGAACTGTCACTCATAAAACAAATTCACTTAGTTTGTTTCCGCTTGCTCCCAAGTCATGTTTTGATCCCGGGAATGAAGAGGAGAATATCTGTACTGCTGATTAGAAGCACAAAACTGTATCTAAAATAAACGCACTCTTGAGGTATGGGATTCAAGCTATTTACTGAGCAATGAGTAAGCAATGGCAACGTCAGTGGAACATGATTGATAATAAATTCCACCTCATCATACCGGTGCTAGGGGAATGAGAAACTTGCTATCACCAAGAACGCTTCACTGAGGCAATATCAGCCAGACTCCGTAAAGTGCACACACACCTCAAACACAATTATCTACTCACAGAGGAAGCACAGCCGATAAGTGATAAATGTGGAGAACCACTTACAGTACAACACATTCCAATTACATACCCACCTATCGAAAGCCAAAAAAGCATTTCCATGATCTAAACGTATTCCACGTACCACTGCACCACACCCTCATTTTGGGAGACAATTCACTTGCTTGCTATTGCGCCAATAAACCCAATTTAACTAACTGAAGGTTCAGTGACCCCTCCCTGATTTGAATGCCAAAAGGCGACCGGCAGTATTATGCAAATAAATATAATAAAATAAAACTACATAGTGTCACTATATTATTTCAATGCTAAAGCATTACTATCGACAGTCATCATAAGATGAGTTTCGCAGATTTTTATCTACACTAGTTCAATTCAGTTTCACAATGTACAACAGGCTCTAAACAAACCGACACGCTTAATTGGTTCATCTGCATCAATACAAGACAATGTTTTCTGCGGGCTGCTTGCGAGACAATGTTCTCGTTTCGGTTGAGCCCGGCATCCGCGCTCATAGCAAGTTATAAATTTTTTTTCTATTTTCTAAAAGGAGCCTAACAATAGCAAATGCTACAACACCACTCGTAAAGGCATTTCTCACGTCAGAGATGAAAGAGACGAAATTATCTTGAACTGCTCGTTGAAAACTTTCATGGACACAAAGTTAGCGTGCTTATGTAGTTAATGATAGAAATAGATTGCCTAACGATTTATTCCCAATCAAATAGAAACAAATAAATTGATATACCTTGCACTTTAAGAAAACAGTCGCGCATTAAAATGACTAAGTGTCTCACGTATTAGGGGCGAAGCTCCTTAGGGTGTGGGTCTGTCCCTCCTCTGTAGTAGTAGTAGTAGTAGTAGTAGGTAGCCACGTCTACTTTTATGAGAAAAAAAATTCCGAAAGTTGGGTCCGTAGCGGAATCGAACCAGGGACCCCTTGCTTCTGAACGCGTGGCGCTAACCACTACGCCACGAAGCGCACATAGACAGACGCACCACGATGGCAATAAATACGCAACATTAACGAAAGACTGCGCGTTTCTAACGCGTTTGTGCTAGCGCGTTACGGCCCGTGTAAGAAGCTGGTGTAAGACGCTGTGGCCTCTCCGCCTTACCCCCGTATTCATAAACGCTGATGGCGTCGGCAAACGCGGTGCACGTTCCGGCATGTGTAAACGGCTGCGTAAGACGCTGTGGCCTCTTCCCCTTAGAGTACTGCACGTTTCTAACGCGTTTGTGCTAGCGTCCCCTTAAGCGGGAGATGGTGCAATTATAATGAAGGGCGCTGTTATAAAATAGGAATGACGTCACATATGGCGCGTGTCATTGGTGGAAGTCAATCGTTCGATTTAGTGCGGCGATACTGGGCGAATTACACGGAAGATTCATGGTTTACCGATGATTCCCTCCGGAGCTTCGCCCACTCATCATCATTCACCCCGTGGATATGCGGTGTTTTTTTTTGTAATCAGAATATCCCAACAATTTTCAGCTGAAAAGTGGTGCAACATAAAGGCTGGAATTTTCACCATAGCTTGCCAACTATATTTTGAAATGTACCGCGCAAAGTACGCACGTTTTTAAAGGTAGCGTAATTTTTCTTGCGAAATTGTTGACGAGGTCACTTTCACTGTAGTAAGCAACGTATTGTGACACATTTTATTTGTATGTCGCGCAGTCTTTTCTTCACCCAGTTAGATAACTGTAACTGTAAGTTAGATTACTAACCGCATGCTATGTGACGATCTTAAATAATGAATTGCAACATGACGTAATATAGTTGTTACCGTACCTTAAACTAAATTATCTCCACGACATGATCGCACACCGACTGTGTTTTCGCGCAGGTATGATTAAACAATAGCGAATTTTCAAGTTATGTTTCGTTTATCTTTATCTTCGGCTGCTCTTCGTACAGACTTGCGTAGTGCTCATGTTCTCGTACCAATAAAAGGTGGCTCGACAAAAGGGGTAATTTATCGTGCGACATCATTAAATTCGTTATGATCAAAATTATTTGAACCTGCTGCATCTAACAAAAATGCAATATTTGTACATTGCACTTTCTTTTTACCAGAATAATTTCTGGAAATGTTCTGCTGTACAACAATTAAAATAATCACAACTGTGATAGCGCTCTTGAGAAATCAAGCCGTATTTACGAAATAACACTGTATTTTAGAAAAACACTTCCCCTTCGACGTTAGAGTTAACCTATAGAAAACTTGCGTTGGTTAACCTTTCGAGACTCATTGCTAATTAAATAGCAGGTAGTTTATCTGACATAGCACAAGACATGTCATTCAAGGTGTCTTTACTCGTCTGATATCATTAACGAAATTCCGGACTCTTTTCAAGGTGGGAAATTTGCTGAGGAATGTGTATTTTTAATGAGCATGCTTGCCACGAAGATCAATTATTGCTTGAATCTCACCTTATACTTCTCTTTCCTGGTGTAGCCGTTGGGACATTGAAATTATTGGTATTAAAACTGCTTTATATCGATAGAGAATATATATGTAGTTTGTCAAGAACCATGGCTCTGAACTGGAGAAACAAGCTGGGCAATATAAATATCCCGGAATACCAATAACCAGTGGCCTTAGCTTCAACAGTCAAATATACCAAGTGTTTTAGAATAGATATACCCCGGCACAAACTAAAGCACTCTCTTCCTAACAATAGATTACTGGCCAGTACTTCTCTCGCATTTGCAAAACTAGAATATGCCAATATTGTGTGGTGTCCCCATACGAACACTTATGTTAACGTTCTGAATACACTACCACCTACAAGTATAAGGCGTACGTTTTGTTCAAAATCTTGACAGCCTGATTCACCAATTGAATGTAGATATTATTTAGACACTGAAGTAAAATAATGAAGATTAAAATTTGATATTCAAAGTGATTGCCTTTCTTTACCCCTTTTGGCCGTTTTGATGGTTTTTCTGTTGTCGGTGGTGGGTGGTCGTTCCATGGTAAGTAGCCAGACTAAGCAAGGAAAATACTCAATACCTATCGCTCTCTCTCTCGTTCACTGATTTGTCCAATCGCTGGTTCGTTGGGGCTGCTCACTTACCTTGACGATCATCGTCTTTGGTCTACGCAAAGCGAGTCTCAATGCGTTAATGAAGGCATTGTCAAGATGATTTTTAAGCCCTCATAGACACCCGAATTACCTTTTTATTCTTCCCACGAACTATAGCACAGAGTAACAGCATGTCATTATGAAAACGGACAAGCACTGATTCTATTGAACTCATGTTTCTTTAGTGCAGACGACATTGCTATGTGGTCAGCGTTTTAGCGATTTATTATTTATGCTGGCGTCATTTTTTTCGTGTATTCCACATTTTGTTTAGGTATGATTGTTTTCGCATTCTACGAACTTTCGCTGTTTATAAGGTTGACACAGTTGATAAGTTCATTTTTCGTTTTGTAGTCTGTCACGTATTTATTTATTCGGAATCTTTTTTCATTATTAAGAAATATTCCACAGTATTACATTTGCTGATGCTTCTGTACGTGATGCTCTTTCTATTTCTTTTCAATATTCGTGTATGCTGCTCTTCTTGCTTTGGCTCTGATTTGCTTCTGCAGTATTGTATTATTCAAAAAGAAAAATACGAACAACACCAGTTGGACATTCTTGTGCGCATGAAATAATTATTGTCAACAATGGCAGCATTCACCTTACGAAGATCAAATACTTATCTTTCGTAACTTACAATATGCACTCTATTGCTACATTAAGTAATGTGCCTCAGCAGATTACCGAGACCACGACAACCTGCCGAACGTCTCTAACAAATTACAATTCAGAGACTATTCTGAGAAATTATTTGCTGAAAAGGTAATTACCCGCACGTATCAAGCTTTCCGTACATGTCATCCTATCAGTGGCCCCTGTTTTTTTTAAGTAGGAAATGTATGCTTTATTTTGGTACTTTCATAGTAGCGGGAAAATAATACAAGCGCTTCTTATAATACATCTGATAGGTTTAAAAACGAGAGCTTAGCTGTTATCATTTTAACTGCAGTGAAATACACAACCTAATGATTACCTGTTTGTCACTCGAAACGTCCCCCCATTTCCTCAATATATAAACAGTGAGCACACACTGTTTGGGCACACAATGTATTTTAACACTTGTTGTTGCAGCATGTACTTTGCTGTAAAATCGCAGTTCCAACCAACGAAGCTAAAATAACGTTAGCAAGGTTTAGCACTGCGCTTGAGGTGTTCACACTGTGTTTTAACAATACGGGGTACCGACAAATTGCGGCGCAGCCCATGAAGGCACTTCTTTACGCAGCAGGGGCTATTCTGTAGTTTCCCAAATCAGGGGAGACACGGAATGCCAGTAGTGCCGTACATCTATAGCATTTCGATGGAACACGACTGGGACCCGCTTAAGAACTTCGGTGCTTGTGACCATCCGAAAAACAAAGCTTTACGTTCAGGGGTTGTCCCGAAGACCACGTCCAAGGACTTTATAACCTCTGCTTCAGCACAGATGCATCGCTTACGCAAGGAGGTTTATTTTAACAATAAAGGACCGATTTCTTTTTTTTTAGTGCTCTCTCGCAACGAATGTCGTTGAGTGTCGCGTCTCCATCTAAATGAGTCACACAAAAGCTTTCTCTGCCTTACGACTCTTAGTTTGCAAGGTATGACCCGTGACCATATGGTGACGCTGGGCCCCTAGGCAACAGCAAAAAGCACAGTGACAAATTTTGTTTCAGGACTTGACACAGCGCAACAAATGTAATCAGGAATTTGTGGGACACTTATTTAGTATGGTATGGTTCGAAGCATGGAATCCAGATGCCGATGTCACATTTAGTGCAGAATCAACGCACCTTGCTGTTGGAATGTATCCAGCACACTAACGCCCTTTGCCATTAGGTACGACTCCAACAAAGTTGGCCACTTTTTCAGAACATGCAATTAAAAAGGCAACGTTACCTGACTTGGACGTTCTTTGAGACGAAGTCCCTTCAACTTGATGTTACTTGCCTCCGGATGCTATTTGCCTCTGGAATTAAAGTTGAGTGATGTTGGTACCTGTGCTGCGAATAAGCGCTAAACCGTTGCTTATAGCCACATCACAAAGCCAAGGGAATATTGGCCACCACCATTTCTTGGTACGAAATGCATGTACATCGTCTCATTCTTTCTCAATCCATTCTTCATGTTCATAGTACACCTCAAAAGTGATTGCCACAATCTTATTCCATTGAGATTTTACACACTTTAGAGCCACTATTTTTAGACCGCTTTAAAGCTACGTCTCATCTACTGCCGAGAACTCATTGCTCCACTGCAAACTTATTAACACTGACCCTTGCGCCACTAAAAAACATACATTCTTTCATTTTGGTACGAAATACAATGCAGTAGGCCGCTGTGTTTACATTCATCTGTTCTCTGCCTGCCATAAAGCAGCCATACTGGGCAACAGCATTTGGACCAGACACTATGATCCTCTTCTGTGCACGAAATTTTTTTTTCTGCAGATGACATGGCTCTGCAATGTGCACGGTGCTTTCCCTTGTTACAGCACAGTTGCGTGTCCGGAGCACATCTATTTTACCGTCGTCAGATAATATTTGATTTTCTTGTTATATTTAGTTTATTGTTATCATCGGCTGCTCTTCCTACAAGCTGGCTTACATCTCGTGTTATTGTAACGATAAAAGGTGTCTCGACAAAACGGCCAACTTGTTGTGCGATATCATCAACTTCGTGATGTTCACTATATTTGAACCTACCGTATCTAACCAAATAGCCATATTTGTAGGCGATAACATTGCACGTTCTTGTTACCAGAATGATTTTTGGAAATGTTCTGCTGTAACAGATTTCAATTAATCACTACATTGATAGTGTTCTTCAGAAATCAAGCCATATTTACGAAAACTTTGTGAAGTTTTAGAAAAGCACTTACCCGTTTAGGTCCAAGTAAATATATAGAAAATCTTGCATTGGTTAACCTTTCGGCTTTCATTGGTAATTAAATGGCACGTTGTTTATCTGATGATAAAAAACCTGCCATTTAAAGACAGCTTGGGACAGCAAAGACAGCTTGAGTGATGATATTCACTCAAGCTGTCTTTACTCGTCTGTTGATATACCAGTCCACTCGGGAATGTCTCAAGAGAGGGAGCTTGGTTCCTTATTATTTTTATATGTATTATTGATAGCAATAACTAAATTCCTTACTCTCTTCAAGCTGGACAATTGGCTGAAGAATGTGTACTTGTATGTATAATGAGGTTACATGCTACGAATACCAATAGTTGCTTGAATCTGTGATTAACTGCTTAACAGCTTAATCAGCTTAACAACGGTACTGAACAAAATGAGTGATGTTTTGGAAGAGACTATTACTAATCTAGTGGCCATCGTCATCTTCATCAGCCGCCTTTTATATATGGCGCGCTCATTTGCATGGGCATGCGCATGTGCCTCGTGCTGCATGCTGCGAGGTTAGAAGAAGAGGAGAAGAAGAAGAAGAACGTAAACTTTATTTTGAAATAAATCAGATTCAAGTCCGGCCTCCTTTTAGGGGGTCTAGGCGCCCTCCGCGGACACGGCTCCGAGACCTTGTCTCGTAGCGGCTTGCTCGGCTCGCTGGACGGCCCAGAGTTGTGCTGTCAGGTTCCAGCTGGGCAGTGCGATCTTCCAGAGCGAAGAAAGAGTAGGTAAAAAGGAGGAGGAATAAACATTTATGGCGGAACCAGCACTTTAAGATGGCCGGGCCTAAGCCTCCCATGAGGGGACGTCGAGGGCTAGCCTCGCCGCCGCCTCACGGGCGTGCTGGGTCGCCCAGGTTTGGTCGTCGAGGGTGGAGCTCCGCACAGCCTCACGCAACCTCGACGAGAGGGTCGTGGTGTTAATGTGTGTGTACTGTGCTGGGCACTCCCACAGCATATGCGGAAGCGTAGCCGGGTGAGTGCCACAGCACCGGCAGTTGGAGGTATTGTAAACTTCAGGGAATACAAGGTGGAGGCGGGCGGATGAAGGGTACGTATTTGTTTGTAGCAGACGCAGGGTGGTAGCCTGCGCCCGGCTGAACTTGGGGTGAGGTGGGGGGAAGGCTCGGCGACTAAGGTAAAATGCCTTAACGAGATCATTATAAGTAGTCAGATTGTCCCTGGAGTTCAACTCGTCTCCAGTATCTCCGGCGCGGTTGACTAGTCCTCGCGCAATGGAGTGGGTGACCTCGTTGAGGTTGGGGAGGTGTGGGTGGACAGTGCCCGCGTGAGCCGGGATCCATGTCAGGGAGAGCAGGCTTTCTTTAGAGTATGGTGCCTGGCGGAGGATACGAAGAGCTTGATTAGAAATACGGCCTTTGCTGAAGTTAGTGACGGCTGAGCGAGAGTCACACACGATGGTGTGACAGGTGGGATCTAGATGACCAGGGCGATTGCCACTTCTTCAGCCGTTTCGGCAGTGGGGGTAGTGACGCTGGAGGCGTGGTGTAGGACTCCATCGCGTGTGGCGACGGCCACAAATCGTGTGCCATGGGAATATTGGGCTGCATCAACAAATGTAACGCCAGGTACACGAGCAAGGGCTTTTATGATTGCTCCACCCCGAGCTTGGCGCCGGGCCCTGTTATATTCAGGGTGCATATTTCTAGGAATAGGGTCTGTGTGGATCCAGCTACGGATGTCAGTCGGGATCGACTGTTTGGGGGCCTATTGCTGATGGTAAGTAAAGCGAAGCGTACATAGAATAAAGCGTCCCGTTTCAGTAAGGGTGAGCCGTTCAACCTGAGAGCGTTGTTGAGCTTCAATGAGTTCGGCAAGGGTGTTGCGAACTCCTAGTTGGTTGAAGATTTTAGTACTGGTCTAATGCGGGAGGCCGAGTGCTTGCTTGTAGGACCCTCGTATCAGGGTGTCGAGCTTGTTTTGCTCAGTCCGGTGCCAGCTGAGGTACGCAGCAACGTAGGTGATGTGGCATATGAAAAAGGACTGCACGAGGCGGAGAAGGCTTTCTTCTTTGAGTCCCCCTCGTCGGTTGGAGATGCGTTTAAGAAGCCGTAAGGTGTTTTGGGATCGCGCGCAGATCTTGTTGAGAGCCAGGCATTGTAGCCATTGGTAGAGATGGTGAGACCGAGGACCCGGATACTAGGGACGTGTTGTATAGTACAGCCATCTTGAAGGCGTAAGGTGATAGAGTCACAGGGTCGGTGCTCAGATTGGTGTATTGAAGGGCGTCCCCAAACCGGCGAACAGCGCAGTCCGGTCCCTTGGAGATAGGCTTCAACCGTGTCAATCGCTGTTTGGAGGGCTGACTCCACTTGACCATCGCTTCCTCGGTACGCCCAGATGGTGATGTCATCAGCGTAGATGGTATGGTTGATATTGTCGACTTGTTGTAGTTGCTCGGCAAGGCCCATCATGACTAAGTTAAAAAGCATGGGAGAGATCACTGAACCTTGCGGGGTGCCTTTGCTGCCAAGGGGAAGGTGGTCTGATCGTAAATCCCCGGCCGAGAGGGTGGCCGTGCCATTGCAGAGGAAGTCACGGATGTAATTGTAGGATCGCTCTTCCAGGTGGAGGTGGGAGACCTGGTCAGGAATAGCTTCATGGGAAATGCTGTCAAAGGCTTGAGTGAGGTCGAGTCCGAGGATGGCTTTCGTGTTACGGGAATGGTCGTTTAGTACTTGTTGTTTGAGCGGCAACATAGCGTCTTGAGTAGAAAGGTGAGGGTGAAATCCAATGGTGGTGTGGGGATAGATAGAGTTGTCTTCGAGGTGTGTGTTGATGCGTGCTAAGAAGGCATGTTCCATCACTTTGCCTACGCATGAAGTGAGGGAGATAGGCCTTAGGTTGTTGAGGCTAGATGGTTTGCCAGGCTTTGGGATTACGATAACGTTGGCAGCCTTCCAGGCAGCTGGGATGGCGCCATTGCGCCAGCAATCGTTGATGTATTCAGTTAGATGGGACACGGACTCGTCATCGAGATTGCGAAGGGTTTTGTTAGTGAAACCGTCTGGACCTGGAGCAGAACGACCGTTAAGCTTGCGAAGAGCAGCATGTATTTTAAATGCGCTGAAAGCGGCGTCTCGTGTAGGGTTGGGATTACCGATGTAATTTCAGTGTGGAATGACTTGTCCCCTGGAGATATGTCTGGTGCAGAGATAGTCAAGCACTCGTTGTGGACCTTGCTTAAGGGTCTCCGTATAAAGGAGTTTCTGCAGCCGATCCTGTTGAGCAGTGCGGGTGGTAGTATTGTCAAGCAGGTGTCTGAGGAGTTTCCACGTAGATGGGCGATGAAGTTGTCCATCCATCGTGTTACACATCTCAGTCCACTGTTGCCGGCTGAAGGTTTGACAATGCTCCTCGATGGCTGTATTGACTTTAGAGATCTTACTCCTGAGGCGACGGTTTAGGCGCTGCCCCTTCCATCGAGCTAGGATGGAGGCCTTAGCCTCCAGAAGATGGGCGAGGCGGCTATCCATGCGTTCAACTGGGGCATCTGTAGTTATCACCCGAGTACCCGTTCGAACATCAGTGCGTAGCGCTTGCATCCAGGTATTCATGTCGGCAATGCCTTCTGCTGAGGCAGCACCAATGCATATCTTACGAAAAGCATCCCAGTTGGTAATGGTAATGGTAATCGGTAATGAGTAAGAATAAGAGGAGGTAAAGAATAAAATATATTCTTTTCTGCTCCTGCCATCCGCCTGAACGGTTCCTTGTTCTTTCGCTCACCGACTCGCGCTTTGTTATAGTGGACCTAACCTCGGTCCCTATAACTAAGGATGACATTGACAAATGCCACCGAGTAAGAACAAGGAATTCTTCTTGCCCAAATGTTGTGCAGCTTCAGAGTCGTGCAAAAGCAATTCTGTCTTGCAAAAAGCAAGAAAAAATAAGATGACTGCGCGCATGCAGTCTTGGCTACAATGAAAACAACGCTGTTTATGTTAACGTGAATTTGAGCCCACACCTAAAGAGCCTGATGAAGAAGACAATCGCGCAAAAAACGACCAGGCGTGGAGGTTTTTCTGGACTGAAGAAGGCAAATTCTCGCGAGGAAAAACGAGACCACGCGGGTCATCAGGATTGCTTGTGACGGTGGGTTAGAGAAATTTGACATGACGTTATAGACAGCGCAAACGCAAAAAGGAAATTAGTTTTAGAAATGGCTCCACTATTTCTTACAACTACTGATGTTAACTTTCTTTAACCTGGTAATCAAAATCTTTCATTGTATTTATATCTCAATGCTCGATCGCTCTGCAACAAAGAGCATGAGGTGATGACCTTTCTATACACTTTAAATTTTCATTGCGATATTTGATGATAGCTGAAATCTGGTGCCAGAATAATTCTGTACATCTGAACATCTCGCGTTACAATGCGTACACACATAACAGGCAATCAGAAGAGGAGGTGGTATTCTGACAGCTGCAAAAGAGTCTTTCAAGTGCTACTTATAGCCAGAGTGTTCGCAAACGCAAGACGGCTAGAAATCTTGTCTTTAAAGTGTGTAAACTACGTATTCTCTGTCTTGTATCATCCTCCAAGCGGTAGTATTACAGCTTTCTACTAGTTTTTAGATGCCTTAATTTTTATCTTACATTACACAAACAAGCTCTCGTTAGTCTTGGGTGGCAATATAAACGTTTATTTTTTTTTGTCATCTTCACCTGAACAACGTGAAATGTATAGAATGTTGGAATGCAATAGTTTTTGTAACTTAATACGCGAGCCCTAGCGACCGCTCACATCTACATACATTGATGCCTTTATTACCAACGTATGGGAACAAGATTGTATGGCAGGAATTATATGCACGCAAATCAGTGATCATCTACTTATTGGTCTTTTTGTTGAGCAATCAGGTAGAAGGCATCAACAAACATATACTCTAAAGAAAAACCAATCCATAAACAAGGCGACACTAAGTAACTTTTGTGTCAGACTCGCCAATATGAACTGAAATTTTATCTATGAACTCACTGATGCAGAAAGTGCTTATGAGAAATTCATTGCCACTATTAGAGCGGTATATGAGGAATGTTTTCACTACAATTTTTTAAAAGCCTTGAAAGGTACGTAGACCATGGAGAAATAAAGAATGGTTGGTACTTATATAGAGAAAAGAACGTCTTTATAAGCGTTTACTTCAAAGCAGAAATTTAGACGATCTTGCTCTATTAAGGGTGTATCGCAATAAGGTTACGTCACATCTGAGACGAGTGAAGAACGACTACTTGCATGAGCCGCTTACCAACGGTATCCTAAAGAGAACCAATTTAACATGGAATCAACTAAATCATATTTCAAATCCCAATAAAGACAGCGCTGACATGGAAATTGATGTTAATGATGAACGCTTTTCTGGTAGAAGGCTTGCAAAGTGTTTCAATGATTATTTTATGTCCTTGGTGCATATTGCATGTGATCCTTCTTATCTTTACTACCTGAACCCACAAAACCCTCAAACTGCATTATTATTCCCTACAAATCGAAATGAAATCCAAAGCATTTTTCTGGCCATTAGATGTATGTGATTTTCATATTGTCCCTTTTAATTGTGCTATTGATATTCTGGGCCCTATATTAGCTCACAAATTTATTTGTTGTTTCAAAGATGGTATTTTCTCCAAGAGTATGCAAAATGCTAGAGTGACAGCAATTTATAAAGGGGGGGATAGAAATAATTTTGCAAATTACCATCCAATAGCGATACTTACAATATTTTAAAGTGTCTAGACAAAATATTACATGTACAAATGTCAATTTTTCCAAAAAGCATAACTTATTAACACTCAGCCAGCACGGTTTACGAAAATCCCATTATAGCGAAACGGCGCTTTTGCCTCAAAAAGAACTTATTATAAATTGTTTTGAACAAAAGTAATTAGCATTGGGTATATATGTGGACTTTTCTAAAGCATTCGATAGGATTAACCACTATACCTTACTCGCCAAACTTCGTGTATATCGTTTCCGGGGTGTGTTCCTTTGCCTCACAAGATCATATTTAACATCCCGTCATCAACAGGTAGTAGTCAGTGATCAATATTCAGATAACAAAACTATTCCCACAGGTGTTCCTCAGGGTAGCACATTAGGCCCACTACTATTTAACTTAAATATTAATGACACTGCTAACACTATTGATAAACTGCTTCTGTTATATATGCAGGCGACACCAGCCTATTTTTTAGAGGAAAATGCGTGTCGACATTCAAAACCAAGCTGATGATTGTTTACGCTTAATACATTAATTGTACCAATTCACTCCCTATCAATAGTAATAAAACAAAAGCTGTGTTGTTTAGACCCTGGAACAAGGTTATTGAATCTCATGCTACTGTTTTTAAAATAATACCTGACGTTATAGAAACTGTACCTCGTGTGGTTCTCTTTGAGGAACAAATACAGTAAAATGATCACGTTGATTTTATTGCAGTGACCATTTCAGTAACGCTAGGGATCCTTTCGACATTCAGAAACTTATTTCCTCAGTGTATCAAAAAACTATTATGTTACTCATTGTTTTACTCTGTGATTAACTATTGTTTTCTGGTATGGGGCACGACTTACTCTATTACTTCTTTTGACACTCAAAGTGGATATCTGCCAGCGGCACGGCCGTTTGCCATTCCAAAATTGCGTTTTCTTTTTGGCATGCATACACATTGGAGTTGTGCACTTTGGAGGTATTAAGGAACATGGGCAGCAGTCGTAGCAAAAATCGATACACTATAGGGGAGATACGATGGAAGCACTAAGAACAGGGAAGTACTGACAACCATTGCATGGGCTGGATTTGGCGTGTATGGGTGTTTTTGCGCAATATCATGCCTCAAGTTTTCATTTAGCGATCACGTAGTGCAAACCATAGGTGCGCGCACAAAGGGGGGGGGCGCATTGCCTCCCCCCCCCCAAATGCAAAACCATGTGCACGCCTATGACTGAAACAGTGTGGCTGCTTTTAGCAGCGTACATGTATGCATTGTTTTCTGCATATGAATCCCAAAAGGAATTTTGAGCATATCTGCAGCGCTATTTTCTATTACTCCTCATTGCAGGTGTGCAACGCGGAAATTCACATCCTTGTTGTGGACCCTCGGCTCTCTGCCACGACTCTTCGTAGTGGCAACATATTCCACGGCTTGCGCGCCTAGCCACACAACCGCAGCCTGGAGAGTATCTGCTTGGTAAGTATTCGTAATGTGTACCCCTTACTAGGGCAGAGCTCGTTGGTTGGTAACAACTTTATTGATAGTCACAGGAATATTCATGTCACAGGAACGGTGAGTTTTCATAACACATACGTAATTTATTTATACCAACTGCAGTGCCCCCAGGCTACGGTGGCTAGATGGGTGGGTGTGCCGACCGAGCGTAGTTCACCACTTCTCCGCATCATGACGCAAAATTGGCGCTGCGGACAGTAGAACGGTTCAGCGGCGCGCAACAGCGGCTGCGCTGTGTAGACGAGCTGCGTGTCTGATAGTATCGCTTGCCTCTGATTGTATCTTTGAAGTGCGCGTTATAATACCGTTCTGAGCAGTGTAGGCCAAGCCAGAATGAGGAAATTGTTGTTGTCGTCTAGTCAGAAAAAACGAAATGCTGAAGTAAATTTTCTAGCTTGGCAATCGGTCACACTTATTGATATTATTGATACAAACGCGGCGCTCCAGCTCATTGCATTAAAGACGTTAATGCATTTTTTTTCATGCATAAAATAATACTGCAATGGTTTTATATGGTATGTGGAACCGTGTTTACATGGTATTTAGCGAGTTATAATGTTTCAATTTCGAGAAATCCAGCTATTGGTTTTATTGCTGCGTCAGTTACGGTATCTAAATTGGTGCGAGAAGAATTGTGTTGGTAAGTGCATAGGGTTCACTGTTTCATTGTAATAAAATAGAGTAATACGTCTTGGGATAAATTCGTGAATATATTTAAAATACAGGAAACGCTCTCGTAACTTGAGTCAGCAAACGCACCAACATAAATAGCCTAGCGCCAGCAAGGCCACAACGTTGGTCCACCACATCATAACATTATTCACAGCACACGCCTCCACTTCAGGTGATTCTTTTTCTCCCTGTTGCTTTCGCGCGCCATGTTATTGCCCTTGACAAGAAAGTATACGCGTATAATTGAATAGAACTTCACAACATCGTTTGTGACCTCTTTCTAGTGCTGCTTACAGCCGATCAAATTCGGGGGATTCAGCTGCAGAAAGGATGCAAAGTCGGCGATACACTGTTCCTTCGTAACTCATTAAACTGAAGCACAGCTTGAAGGCGTCTTCGAGCGATGCTACCAGTTTTTTTAGTGCTTCAGAAGGGAGCAACAGCCCTGACTTATACTCAATCTGTTGAATTCAGTAATATTCCTGAGCAATCGCAGCACTTGGTTCTTTGCAGGAACTTTCTTGCTACATAGCCTGCTATATAGAATATAAGCCTAGAGTCACTTTTCTTTTCCCTGTAGCAGCGCAGCGGTGCGCGATGTCGCAGGCGCTGAGCACCTCATGTGCGGCTTGAAAATTTCCAACGTCGAGGAGCTCATGGACGTACGCTTTTCGGTGTACCGCTTGCTCATTAGCGTGGCCGATACAATCTAGCCACCGTACCGATACTGAGCAAGCTACTGAGCAGCTCGGGGTGAACATTTCCGCTGTCAGACAGTGGAACAATTCCGCTGTCTTTGTCACAAATTTAGAGCCCGACTTGCAGTTTGGAGCGAAGCAGTAGGTCTCCTTGGTGGTCTTGATTGGTGGAGCAACGCCGCCGCTAATCTCGCCGGTCATTTTTCCGACCTGGAACATTCCACATCGCTTAGGAACTTACAAACAGTACGAGAGATGCGGAGCTCTTCATCTTTGAAACTGGCACGAACAGACGACATACAACTATTTCAATACGGGCTTTATTTTTTTTGCTCGCCGCCAGTCCGCCAGCCTCCTGTAGCAGACGACGCGCGCTGCGGAACCGTTCTACTGACCGCAGCGCCAATTTTGCGTCATGACGCGGAGAAGCGGTGAACTACGCTCCAGAGGCGCTGGTCGGCACACCTACCCATCTAGCCACCGTGCCCAGGCTATCACAGGGCTGTGTTTGTACAGTGGACAATACATTAAAGAATTTGTATACACATCAGTATCCCTCCATAAGGATGGTCAATGTCTCCAAATCAAAACATCCGACAGATAATGATAATATAAACACGAAGTAAATTTATGCAAAAGAATCCTTTAAAAAGAATGCCACAGCCGTGGACTCAGAAACAATTGCATCCTCTTCACTGTGCAAGAGTCTCCAAGGCTGCTACTTATTTACAGTAGTACTCGTGAAGCAGCCTTAAGGCAATGTGTCATGCCCTTTTATCTGTGAAGAACTGCATTTGCTGCTGCTCCCAAGCTAGCATTGTTCTATGCAATATGCACATCACAAAGTGCTTCTTTCCTCGTGAAACATTACAAATACAATGCTACAACATCTTATTTGTGTTGAGTGCATCTTATGATATGCCACTTGCTGTGCATGTAGCTGCGGCAGTGGTTACTTTCTACTCAGATCAATGCACGGAACATCTGTTTGTTTTGCCATAGTTTGTGGTTACAGTAATGAGGAATTAGCACAAAGTACTTCTTTCCTAGGGCAACAAGAAACATGGTAGCAACGTGAAAGTGCGGCCTTTTCGTTAAATATCACATGAAATATGAAATGAAAACATCCCTTGACCCATAATAGTGATGACAGACTTCATGGAAGCAGTACATATGATCGGCACTCTGTGCTCACCATCAGGAAAAGGTTTGCATAATTTTTGTAAAATACACCAGAATGATCGCAACTGCCGCTTCCTGTGCAGTCGGGCGCTCGGTGTAAATTGGTAGGAACGAGGAAATATGCTTGCTAGCCACCTCTCGTGCTAGGTGCATGAAAACTTCCATGCAAGCATGAATACGCAGATGAGGTAAGCAAGTAAAGCGTAATGAATGCGGATTCAAACACAAAAAAATATAACGCTGTGTTGTGACATTACATTAGTCACATCATGTCCAAATGGGTAGACGTAAATTAACGTAAAAGCACGAAAAATGCAAAGGTCAACTTTATCACACTCCATGATGACAAGTTCATCACGAACCTTGTACATACAGCACGCTACACGTGGTAAAGCATGTGAGAACATTGTCCTTCTCGTTCCCTACATAACGAGGGCTCAAATCCGGCAACATTGATGCCTTCAGGTAGCATATGTGGGTTTATTGACCAGTTGCCATCGCCCAATTACAACATCAGCATCACACAATTCGTTTTCACCAGGGCACACAAAACTTGCAGTTACATTTAAGTGACCTTGCAAGAAAGTATGACTTTGACAGGTACGTACTTCCCTTCTCAGTGTCACTGACTAGAAGCATTTATTTCTCGGCCGCAATTGTAGCGCGATGCTAAAAAACACGTCATTCGTATTTGTAGAAAGGTGAGTGCACTTGCCAGCTGTGATGAAACATAAATTACATACAACATGAATAATTGGCTCTGCAATCTCACAGCACCCAGAACATGTCACAATTGAAACTTACTCTTGCAATGACTCACATGGAACGAAAACTAGAGGAAACCAATCACCGGCGTGGTGCAATGATGATGGCCATTTTCATTTGTGAAACTATGCCAGTTGAAGAGTGACTAGTTTGGTGCTCTGAAAAAAGACCACATTGTAGTTGTTGCACCTTAGCCTCAATGTGCGGTAATAACATATCACAGTGCAAGCACTGTGCGCTAACGCTTCATAATGAGTGCAGTAAGCTACAAAACATAGTGAAGCAATATAAATATCACAGTACAAAACCTTATAAACAGAAATCGACAACTACTTGTAATGATTCCAATGTGAAGGACTAGGCGTCTTCGAAATGTGTAAATAAAAGAAAGCACGCTGACGTTGCAACTGGATTAGCATAAATAGAAAGAGGAAAATACTACAATAAAAAATGGGTGCACGGATTACGCCATTTGTTCAAAAGTCCTCCTGTATTACTCATATAAGGCAACAATGAAACTTAAACACTAAAACTCAAAGTGAAGCAACAATAAGTGCATAAAATGAAAGTGAAGTTATAAAACTCAAAGAACAATAAATAAATAAGATAAACTTAACTCATAAAACCCAAAACACAATAATTGAATAAAACTAAATTAAAAAGGTGAAAATATACAAATTAACTCCTCCTTTCTTGTTGCAGGTGCCCAGCTACGACTAGTTGCCGGGAGCGCACCTTCTCCAGGATGCCTTCCTGAGACTATGCCGTCCTCTTTGCCGCGACAGCGAGGCGGGTGCTGGATTCTTTGATCCTCCGCAGCACCTGAAATGAATATTCATGGTGGAACTGTTCGCATAAGTTGCTTATTACTCGCAACCAGCTCATTGCTGGAAGCTGCTGTTGTCAATAAAATTGCAACGTGCACAACAATTCCTCACCTCCCTCGCTGTAGCTCCTATGGTGTCTATCCTCCCAACACATCACATATCCTATGGCAATGTCATCCAAAACTACCCCCCTTACCCAAACTTTCATCCCTCCCATCTACCCTTTCCTCCAAGTGACTCACTGCCGCAGCCACCTTTCCAGACCAACGATTCCTTGCGGACTTCATCGGCCTAGCGCTGAAGCACGCCGAATTCGACGCCCCGGACTGAGGCCATCGATACATTTTTTATCGCAGAATGAAAAAGTGATTTCTCTCTCTCTGTTGAAGAGCCACTGGACTGATGACATCGATTTGGCAGTCTCAAGCGTCGTGTACGAGTTATGCCCTCTTCGTTTGGACAGACAAAGTCTTGTTGGAACTGCTCTTCCGTCATCTACTCAAATGCATCTCTTACCACCAAACAGCCCTCTTCAGGGCTAACCAAACTTTTGCCCGGCTGTTGATCGTGGGCAAGATACGATACCGAGCCCTTGATACAACGCATATTTGTTATTTACATTCAAAGTTGGTTTGCTTTCCACATTCATGATTCACTTCTGATAACAAAGCGTGAATAATATTTATGTCCTTCATGTAAAATGGCACCACAGGATCTACCAACCTGGAGCTTCTCGTCGCCCTGTTGGAGGGCACGGGCGCACTGCGAAGACATGGTTGTGAGGGTGTCCACCCGGTCGCGGTCGCCATCCACGTGGTGGCCGTACAGGACGCTGCAACACTGAAAGCATGCTGCATTTTATACAGTTGCGGTGCATTTTATGATATGCATACAAAGTGGCTATGGCATATGGCTTATTGGGCTAGTTCAATAAAATACTGGAGCTTAATTTCTCTAACAGCTTCAGGATCAATAACTTACTAGGTGCAGCGGCCCCACTTTCCGTGCCTGATGCGCCGCGCGGTGGATCCTCTGCCACTGTAGAGTAAACACATTACAACTTTACGAACTGCACGCACATTTGGCGATAATTAGAACACTCATTCCTTTCATGCGTACGTGTCGCTGTGCTCCTCACGCCCGCAGCCTCGTCCGTAGCCTCAACGGACGAGTCTACGGACGAGTCTACGGACGAGTCTACGGACGAGGCTGCGGGTCCCTTGATACGTGGCTATTCGTTACCCTGGCTATGTATACAATTTTTCGTACTACAGATCTGCGGAAATATTCTGCAATTAATAAGTGCCTAATGATCCCATGTACTACCATCCACGTGCACTTGCCTGAAGGCATTTTATTTCTTTGATGATCAATTATACCCCCTTTTCCCGAAAGCGCAGCCAACTGAGATTCTAGTTGGTTAACCTACCTACTTTTCCATTCTCTCCTACGATATTTTCCTGTTCACCATCAGTGTTGCGTTCAGCTAAAGGTACCACTTACAGATAATGGCAAACTCTAAGTTGGCACCGTTCAGGAACCCGTGATATTACGCCCGCAGTGTGCTTACCTCTTGGTATGGGATGTCGGTGATACCACCGTTTTCATAACGGGCCCTTCCGCATTCAGCGCGCCAGTCAGCTGCTGCCACAGCCGCCGCTGGTCGACAAGGCCGCAGCCCGGCCCCATATCGCTGGATCTTAAAGCCAGCTGGACATGCTGCTCCATAAAATCGAGCACCGTCTCCCGCTGGCATTCGGAAACGCGCGGTCTCTTAAGGGGCGCAAAAGCTGACACGTTTTCGGCCATGGCTCTCCGCACGCAATGGCTTGACTGAACCAACCTCTTCAAAATTCGCGTCGTTTGAATTTCAATAATGGTGGAGCCTTGCATAAAGCATTGCTTGAAACGGGGTAGTGACTAGCGCCACCACTAAACGTTTCACAAAACTGCGCACCAGCTAGCGCCATTTCAAGACATTAACCGCAATAATTTGTTTCAGTCGTTGCGCATTCCAAACTGAATCTTTGAAAAGCAACACCAACACATTTTGCTGCTAGGTCATAATATTAAAATATTGCTCAACATGTTAGAAACGCTTCTAAACATGTTATAGGGTCCCCAAGCAGACGTCAAAAGCGTGACGCCGGCTTCCACTACGCTCATTGGCTGTTTGCTTCCACTCGTTCTCGCGAACATTGCGGACCACCTATTTCATGACGTAAAGAACTAAGAACTACAGTGCCATAAACCAAACGTGAGCCTATAGGGCTCTTGTGCAATGCCACGAGGCACTTCCTGCCACTGCGCTTTGTTGTGTGCGACAGGATTTTAAGGATATTCATTGCTCTTATGCATTTACGTTTAATTTACTTAATCTGAGGAATAAAGCTAAGCTTTTAGTCTAGTACGACAACTAAGAATTTGTGTTCTCCATTCACAGGTACGCGTTCTCTATGGAGTTCAACATGGGGCTTTGTTACCAGGCATCTCTTTCTTGTAAAAAGGACAGAGGAGCTCTTTTAGTCATTTAGCTTAAATAAATTTTCATTCGCCAATTTAGATTTTTGTTCAGGCCTAGCTGAACTTGTCGATCGCAGATGGAGAGGTTGCGTGACTTGAATCCTATCTGCACGTCATCGACATATGGGGGATAAAATAGTCTCGGTGAAATATAGGATTGTAAAAAAAATCGTTTTAATAATAAAGAGGGTGCAGCGAAGTACGCCACCCTGCGGCCCTCCAGCTTTCTGTACAAACTGCCTAGAGAAAGTGTTGCCAACTCTCACACGGAATGTCCGATTAGAAAGGTTGAGGTTGAACAATTAGGTGGAACATATTTACACGGATTCCCATTTCGCAGAGGTCTCTCAAAATTCCGTAACCCCAGGTAGCATTTTATGCCTTTTCCATATCGAAGAATACCGGAAGAAATAATTGTTTGTGAATGAAGACATCGCGAGTGTTTTCCTCAATGCGTCCGAGATGGTCAGTCAACGACCGGCCTTCCCTAGAACCGCACTAGTACGGGTCGCGCAATTTGTTAGTTTCCAGAAAAAGCAGAAGACGGCGATTAGCTTTTTTTCGAAGAGTTTGCACATACAACGTGTGAGGGTTTTGAACGGCAACTTGTTACTAATGAGGGGTCTTTATCCTGTTTCAAAATTGGAGTGATGATGGCTTCCTTCATTGCAGATGAAAGGTACCCGGCAGCCCATAGCGCGAGTAGCGTCGTTCCATTGTCACTGTGGTGGTGTTAGGGGAAAAGTAAATAAAGGTATGGTATTTACTTAGTGCGCCAAAGCATTCAGCTGTATATTCTTAGAATTTATGAATCACACAATAATCGTAGGGGCAATGATAATCTATCATTAATTAAACTGCCAGTGAATAAACTCTTTGAGCGACATATTCGAAGAAATATGACTTATAAACCACGAATTACAAAAATCGTCAAGAAAAAACGCAGGCTGAGCGCAAGCTGCTTGGCTTGGCTGGACATTCCATACCTTCAAATCGCGATTACTGGTTAAATTAGTTCAAATGAGTTATTTTAATTTATTGTTACGATATAAATTATATGGAAACTCTAGGCGAAATTCCGCCGTCGTCGTTGCCGTCACCATGAGGTTCTGTATAAAATCCATGGGCGATAAAATTGTCGCCGAGGGCCATATGGTGTGTGCGCGAGGGAGAGCATGCGACGGTGAGCCGGCAATCGCGGCTCGCACACACAAGGGCGAGAAGAGGGAAGGAAATGCAGCCTTTCCGTCGCGCACAACGCTCCCGAGGGAGCGTAGGGAGGTGAAAGGGCCGCGCCTCTACTGCGGCTGCGTGCTACCGTCGCGCCGAAAGTCTACGGTGGGAGGGCGGGCAGATGGAGGGGCCACGCTTTACTGCAGGCATAGATTTATTATAACCTGCTCTAGAGGAAAAGCTCCCTATAGCGCCCATGCATTAAAATCGGGAACCGCAAGGGCGTAGCCATGATGCTACTCTGTGCAGGCGCGCAGGCGCAGACGACGAGATGCGATTCAGACGAGGCGCACAATCAACGCGATCCCGAGCCTCCGTCGGTAAGGCAGCGCCATCTAGTTAAGGCGCCTGTAAATGCAGCCTTTCAGACCCCATAAATTTTACACGAAAATTTTCTTAACAGTCATCCAATCTTTCTGAAAATTATACGAAATTAACTTGAAATGTTGTCCATGCCTACGTGCTACGTGTAAGTGCTTGCTTTTACATAATATTTTGAATATATTTACGTTACAAAAATGAGTCGTAGCATAATAGTGGTGCCTACGGAGTTCTCACTTTTTTCGCCCAACTTTTCCTCAAGAGTCAATATACTAACTCTATGACTGCGGGCGCGCGCACCAAGATGTAGGCGGATATTTCATGACCTACGACACAGATTTTATGATATTCATGGCGTGACCTATCATTTACGTTCGCCATACACACTTCTGGTACTATGCAAATTTTGGTACCTATCAAGTTAACGAAACGACCATGAGAGCAGCAGGACGTAAGTGACTGTTTCCTGACCTACATAAAGGACGTCATGATATTCTTGTCATCACCTATCATTTATGTTCTTCATACACTCTTGTAATATTGTGCAAATTTGGTACTTACCAAGTTAACAAAACGACGACGAGAACACCAATACGTAGGCAGCTGGCTAGATATATATATATATATAGATAGATAGATACTATCAAAGTACAAAATGTACGCCAAGAAATGCTTTTCATTTAAAACTTCCATAGGTTAACCTTTCTACTTTATTGGTAATTAAATGTCAGGTTGTTTTTCTAACACAGCGCAAGACATATTTTTCAAAGTGTCATTACTTGTCTGTTCAAATATCAGTCCCCTAAGGAATGTCTCAAGCACCTTCTTTACGGAGCTACGACCTTTATTAATACGAAAGTATTACATGTCTCATCGCTCAGCCGACGTTCAACGTCCTTGAGTGAAAACCATGTCGGCGACGCGCAATCGTACACGATGCCGACTCGGTGTAGTCATGTACTTAATACATCGGCCCGGCATCGTGTCTTACCTATATGCAAACGCTCATGCCGGAATTTTGATGATGGGTAAATCACCGTCGTCATCGTCTTCGGTCATCGGCTTCGGTCAGACAGTAATTCCCGGTCATCGACCAGGAATTACAGGTTTTTGTGAACTATTACTTCTCTGGTTTGCAGCAGCGATGAGTTGAAGACAACTGGTTGCTCTACAAAACCAAGCTGTTTTCTCTGGTTGACCAGTTTGTGCCAAAAAGAAAAGTTCCATCGAATTCCCGCTTGCCATGGTTCAATAATTCATTAAAACGATTGCGCACCAAAATGAAGCGGGTATTCAGGCGCGCAAAACTGTCGCGCAAAACTGATCGATGGACGCCTTACGTCAACCTAAATCGAGAGTACTGCAGTATTGAACACCAAGAAGACATCTTTCGAAACAACACATCCGTCGTTATTGTCTGCTAATCCTCGCAAGTTTTGGAGCATAATCAATGACACAAAGTAGAATATCGCCTATGCCCGTTTGCTCTCTGATCCACACCACTCTCTTCCCATCTCTTAACGTTAGGCCTACCATTTTTCGTTCCATCGGTCTTTGTGCAGTTCTGAACTTGTTCTCGTGCTTCTTTGTTAACCTCCAAGTTTCTGCCCGCCACGTTAGCATCGATAGAATGCAATGATTGTAGAATTGTTTTTCAACGACAGTGGCAAGATTCCAGTCAGGATTTGATAGTGCATGCCGTATGCACTCTAACCAAATTTTACTCTTTTGTATAGTTCTTTCTCGTGATTAGGGTCTCCTGTGAGTAATTGACCTAGATTGACGTACCCCTTTACAGAATCTAGAGGCTGACTGGCGATACTGAATTCTTGTTTCCTTGGCAGGCTATTGATCATTATCTTTGTATTCTGCATATTTATCTTCAGCCCCATTCTTACACTTTCTCGATTAAGGTACTCAATGGTTTCGTGCAATTAGTGTCCATTGTTGCTCAATAGGACAATGTCATGACAAACCGAAGGATGCTGAGATATTCGCCATTGATCCTCACTCCTAAGCCTTCCGAGTCTAAGAGCATAAATACTTCTAAGCATGCCGTGAATAGCATTGGAGAGACTGTTTCTCCTTGTCTTACCCCTCTCTTGATAGGTAACTTTCTACTTTTCTTGTGGAGAACCAAGGAGAACCGAAGCAATGGCTCATACCAAGTATGATGACAGAATAGAAGTGAAATTCCACGCTGGAATGATGAGCGGCAACGCAGCCAGCTGTGGAAGAAGACGACGACGACGAACGCGGGAGCAGTGGCGCGAGCGCGAGTGCCGAGCCCGATCACGAGCGCAACCCGAGGGGTGCCAACGAGGTAGCTGCGGAACAAGACGACGATGCTCGAGCCAATACTGATGATGATAGTTTTCTGTACACAGCGATTTCGCCTAGCCATATACGATCTCACCTAGAAGTAATTGTGAGAACGGGAGGGAGAGAGCAGCCAATCGGCAAGCAGTGAACCATTCCGTAGCTGCAGCCGCCGATTGGATCCAATACAATCCACCAGACGTGCCATGCAAGGCCGGTCTCGTAGCGAGCGGATGACCGCTCGAGCTTTAAATCTCTCGACTCGTTCTGCTCCTAGCAGACGACCTGCTCGTAATCAAAATGATTGACAGGAGCGTGTCGTCGTTTTGACATCACCAAAACGACGAATTTTCTGGACGTTTGTCGTACGGGGAGTTCACTGCTTGCCGATTGGCTGCTCTCTCCCTCCCGTTATCACAAATCTTGCATGCTGCCACTTTGTGACGTTGCAGGAACTGAACAGAACGCGAAACGAACAAAGATCTCCGATCGCGCCTCAGTACGATCTCAAGTTCCGGAACAGAAAGAACATTGGAAATCTCTAATGCATTGTTACGGCTGCTGCCGCGACAGGCTGTGGCAACAACGAGCCGGAGTGTTTGGCAGTTTTTGATGCAAACGCCCTAACAGCTAAAGAAGTTGCTCAGGAAACGAAGCGCGACTCCCTTCTTACACGGGTTTTAAGCTATGTGGTTTTGGAGCGGGCACAGCGTTACCCTGAAGAAATGCGACCATTTTTCATACGCACATATGAACTGTCCACAGAACAAGGCCGGGGACTTGACTTTTAGCAATCGAGGGATCGTGCCGGCAACCTTGCAAGCACAAGTGCGCTCATTGCTGCACGAAGCACACCCAAGAATGACTCGAATTAAGATGTTGGCATGGGCATACATGTGGTGGCCTTCCCTCGACAAATACATAGAAGAAAATGTTCGGAATTGTCATGTTTGCCAAAGCACGCGCCCATCAAAGTAAGCAGGGCCTCTGCAACCTTGGAGGTATCGAAGAAAAGTTTGCGAAATGATTCAAACTGTCTACGCTCTAAACGACGGTGTCAATCTACTAGTTCTGCTTAGCGTGTACTCTAAATGGTTGAAGTGTTCGTCATGACGTCGATCACAATGACTAGAACCTGGGAAAAATTGGACACACTGTTCCCAGGCTGCGGCTACACCTAGGAAACAATTACCGACAACGGCCCACACTTCACTTCGGATCACTTTGGACAGCTCATGAGGGACAGGGCACCTCCAAAACACACAAGGACACCCCCATATCATGGCGCTTTTAATGTAGCAGCAGGAAGGCTGCTAGGAATAAGCAAAGAAGGTCTCCCAAAGCAGGTTCTGATTGATATATCTGAGTATCTCCAAGCGACAGCATAGAATATTAAATTGGTTCTGTCTTGCTACGTGGCATTTGCATATTTCTAAACCTTGGTGCATGACAGTTGGGACACCCTCTATATGCATCACTGTACATTCAAGAGTAATAACCCTGCTTGCTTTTAATTGAAAATGTACACTTGCCTCGTGCGCGACTACAATAAAGAATTTTACAATACAGTTGGCGAGTCCAGTGCAGAACGTTAGCTCGATGATAGCGATACTTTGGGGGGGAAAAAGAAAACCGGTAAAATTCAAAACGGCACATATCAATGCAAGAAACAAGGCTTCAATGCTCAGAATCGCTTGGTTGTTAAAATATAAAAGCTTGCAAAATATTTATAAAACAATTCGAAATTTTTCGCAAAACTGCAATTGAAGTCTTTTGTGTGTGAAAAGGTGTTTCTTTTTTGTAGATTCTTAAGTGTCGCATAAGTGGCTGTGCCGTAGTGACATTTTCCTGAAGCCTATCCGAGCCGCGCGTATGTTACTGTAATAAAATATGTCCCGCGAAAACAAGACGCTGGCATTTTTCAATTCTTCCAGCAGCTGCAATCTGTCATTAGCCGACAGAATTCGCCGAAAACATTGGTCAGAATACCTCCATTGTTCCCATTGACGGGGAGGATACCTATTTATATAAAACAGCAGAAGTAAAGTCGTGCCTTCCAATCACATACACATGGCATATTCGAGTATTGGAGCATTCTTTTACATCGCCGAACTTGTGGCTTTCTGTTTGTCGGGTGGTCCGAGTCCTTCACCATTTCCAAAACGAGAAATGAAGGAAAACTGGACTAACCTGGCCGAAGCACTAGAGCTGGCAAGTATACCTCATTTATAACTTGTGTTCCTTTTCCTCAAATTTCTTACCATTCCAACCGCTGCCTTTACTCTGCGTAACCGCAATATAAAATGACCCTTTTATAGCAACCACTCATAGTCAACGTCCTCTGGCGTAGTATATGGCAGTATTATAGATGTCGAGAAACTGATTGACGAGTTGATTTTCTGACAACATTTATGTCGCTGAGATACATCTCATTCCTGCAATTTGGGCACTTGCGATATCGTGTCCTTTGACACTGCTTATTAACACTATATCTATAACAAATTATGCACGCGGAGTAAACTCTGTATTCTCTTAGAGGCAGGGTGGCCCAGATGAGGGAGCCAAATGTCCTTTGAACTGAATGCAAATAAGGCAGTCGAGTGAAATTCTCGGTCAGTATTACCGTAGCTAGGCTGTCATTCTAACCTAATGGATCGTCCCCCCCTCCCTTCATAAGGTAAATAACAAATATAAATACTGTGGTAATGAACTTCTTGGGTTGCTTCATGACACGTGTAAGAGGCGTTACAATGCACGCATCTAGTGAAGTTACATGATTACTTTATTTAGGTTCATTGTATAAATATCATAAAAGGCACAAGTGTTCATCCACCCGAATGTAGCAAACAAGTTACAAAGGGCTACATTTGTGCTGGACTATACGTACGACGTTCTCCGAGGGGGTGAGCTCACGCTGAAGACAAAGATCTTCACACGTCGGCGAAGCGGCGGTGTTGGGTAGACGCGTTAACTGCTGAACTACGCGGCGGCTTTTCGGTTCTTCAAAGCGACGACGCTCGTTAACAATCTCATTGCCTGTTGTGATGTTCTTATAAACGAGAAGGTTAAACGCGTCCTCCGCTATGCCTTTTAAAACGTGACTGACCTTGTGTGCCTCTGTCATGTTTTTATCCACCTTGCTGCAAAGAGCCAGGACGTCCTGGATGTACGCCACGTAAGATTCAGTAGAGGTCTGTGCACGGATCCCAAGGCCCTTCTGAGCAGTATGTTGGCGGCTGGCCGATGGGCTTGCCGAACAAATCACGAAGCTTCTGTTTGCAGTGCTCCTAACTTGTGATCTCTTCTTCCTGTGTCTCGAATCAGACCCGTGCTGATTTTTAACACGAAAGTGTTTTATGCCGGGGTCCACCAAGACTTCAGTGACGTATTTCCGTCACGGAAATACGTCAGCTTACAATGTACGCGCCTTATACAGACGCGCCTTATATATCTAACACTCCTCCGTGTACCCGCGCTCTTGCTCGGGGCGGTGCCGCCGCCTACGAGCAGAAAAGAGAAGTACTGCATTATGACACTAACGCGCACCGACAGTGAACGCTTCGGTGGTGTCAGCACTACGACTATAGTGCCTAGAATATACTTACTAGTGTGCCGACCGCCGGGCGTTTCTAATGGGAGACGCTGGCACCGCCGGTGATGCCTTCCGCCGGAGGCCACCAGACGGCGACACTGTTTGGGACCGTGCTAACCGAGCGGCGCATCGCGCGTCGCTTGCGCTTCGGATGCACTTTGGATGCGCGTTCGTAAGCGCTTGTCATCATAAATTCTCATGGTCATCGACGTTGGTAGTCGTGATGGAGGAGACGTGCCACCAGGCGTCAGCGTGGTTGCATCAACGCCTAAGGGCGCTTTAGCCACAAAACACCAATAGACATTATATATCAATGTGCAATAAACATTACACTACTTCTGTGAAGACACGTTTCACTTTCGTGTTCTATACCGATTCCTATATAAGAGGGATCAACCACATTTTAACACGAAAGTGTTTTATGCCGGGGTCCACCAAGACTTCAGTGACGTATTTCCGTCACGGAAATACGTCAGCTTACAATGTACACGAACATAATACAAAGAAAGAAACCAGAAGAAAAAGTTCCACAAACATGCAAAATTTGGGAATCGAACCCACGACCTCTCGGTGCGCGACGATAGATTGCCGAGCGTTTAACCCATCGCGCCACAAACGCATTTGCAGAGAGCTACACAGACGCGCCTTATATATCTAACACTCCTCCGTGTACCCGCGCTCTTGCTCGGGGCGGTGCCGCCGCCTACGAGCAGAAAAGAGAAGTACTGCATTATGACACTAACGCGCACCGACAGTGAACGCTTCGGTGGTGTCAGCACTACGACTATAGTGCCTAGAATATACTTACTAGTGTGCCGACCGCCGGGCGTTTCTAATGGGAGACGCTGGCACCGCCGGTGATGCCTTCCGCCGGAGGCCACCAGACGGCGACACTGTTTGGGACCGTGCTAACCGAGCGGCGCATCGCGCGTCGCTTGCGCTTCGGATGCACTTTGGATGCGCGTTCGTAAGCGCTTGTCATCATAAATGCTCATGGTCATCGACGTTGGTAGTCGTGATGGAGGAGACGTGCCACCAGGCGTCAGCGTGGTTGCATCAACGCCTAAGGGCGCTTTAGCCACAAAACACCAATAGACATTATATATCAATGTGCAATAAACATTACACTACTTCTGTGAAGACACGTTTCACTTTCGTGTTCTATACCGATTCCTATATAAGAGGGATCAACCACATTTTTTTTTGAGGTAGTATATTATGTTGGCCAGCGTAGGCGTGTTATCCCACCTGTTGTTTGCGCCGACCCGTTCGTAATTTACCGACCAGTCATCGATGCCAACGTTGTCAATCCCAGAAAACATGCCAGAGTCGCGGGGCTGGAATAAGATGACCGTCGGTGGCGTTGACGGGCTGCGGTTGAAGACTGCCATTCAGATGACAGGGTGGCCAGATTACTTCTGCTGCGGAGCTCCGTCTTGCGCAAGTGACTACCCCGCGCCTCCACCAATAATGTTACGGGAAGGAAGAAGCATACTAGTATTAACAGATGGGTGTTAATGGCTGCGTAGAGTAGCGAAAACCAGAATCTTCTTCGTCGTCTCCCAGGGCACCAAACATGTCCTCTTCTTGCAACATTACATACTGTGACATTATATATATATATATATATATATATATATATATATATTCGACTCCCACCGTCACAGGCTATCTGTGCGGCCACTTGCAATTTCCTTTTGCTTTTTATTGCCTACATGTCAATTTTATTCACAGCTTGTTGACCCAATGCTGGCCTTGAGGCGCGCCTAGGAGCTCATATATATAACTGCCGCAAAATGTCGCAAAGTTTCGAAATTTTCCCACAGTTTACAATTTTCGAAGACGGGTGTACACGTGGTTCCAGAGATGACTTTCATTCTACTATCACCAAATTTTACAAGCACAACCATCATAAAAATAGCGGCAGATTCACACTAGTGGCCTGAAGACCTGGCAAACAGCGACCCCACCTAGCTCGGTTCGGCTAAGTTTTTGCGAAGTTATGCTTCGAGACTCCACCACTTTTTCCGCAAGATCACCCCGGAATCGTCGACAGCCCAAGGAGCAACGAACACTCGGTCACTAATGCATATGGACGCTTCTGGACGCTCACGCGCTTTTTATCGATTTCGTGGGCTCGTAACTCCGGATCTTCCGCGAATCGCCGACGTTTCGCCGCCGCTGCGGCGGCGCGATAGTCGGGATCGGACCAAAGTCGTCTCACTCGCTCTCGAGTAGTGGTGCCGCGGCTTTCGCGCCACGCTTCCTCTTGTTCGGGAGTTAAGCTCTTCTTCGGCCACCCCCGCGATGTGGAGCTATATATCCCGTGGGTATGCGCAGCGGCCTCTAGATTTAGCTCCGCGTCTGCGCAGCCGCGGCAACAACTCCGCACGGCGCGGTGACGTAATGGCTCGGCGAAGCTAAAGCGAAGCGATGCAGCGCGCGCGGTGACGTCACGACTCACGCAGCTGTGGCGAGGCTCGGCGCGGTCGGCAGTTTTAGTGTTTTTCGGAGTAATCTTAAAGTAATCTTTAAGTAATCATTTTGAGTGTTCTTCGAAGAATGTTCCAGAAGAACAGAGTATCTACAACCTAGAAGAGAGTGATTAGTCGTTTCAGCATGTGGAGTTTCAGTCCGTGGAATTTAGGTTGGTCCACCACTATTATAGGCTTGCCCATGCATTTTCTGGTTACCCCTATGTATACCTATGTGTATGCATAAATGTGATCACATGGGTATTTCTCTCTGTGCAATTTCATTTTTTTTTCTTAGTTTCAAATGTTCCTTATCCCTGATATTGGTACTAATCATCTACATTATAATAACAAATAAATGTCTTTCTGAAATTATGCCTTTTTTGCAGGTACAAGGCATACACTTTTTGCATGACATATATATTTTGCTGGGGTACTCGCCCAAGAATGTTTACGCATAACAAAGTGGTCTTTGTCGATTTGAACTCTATTGGAGTGTTACTTCGCCAACTACTCAGTAACAGGCAAGCAGACACACACACACAGCTGGCGGGAAATGCATGTTTCATTCTCTCAGCTCAGGCCAATATATAGCTTAAGGTAGGAAGAGTGTTGATAGGGAAAGAGGACCAGAAACGGCTATCGCTTGAGCCATAGACAGAAAGAAAAGAGGAGGGCAGGTAGACATCGAAGTGTTCGATGCGCTGTTTCCAACATGGAACGTCAAGTTTTGTTGCGCACTATACAGATAGGACTTTATTTATTGTACTTTACAAGCTTATAGCGATACGCGAACTTCTCCAAGTGGTATTTACGGCAGCCGTCATTAGGTCGTGATGAAGAATTTTGGGCACTGCCCCCTTCGGCGATCTGTCCAACTTCATCACCTTCCATCAGCGGAACCAATATGAAGCATTTTCAAAAAATAATGTTTCAAAAGGCCGCCGGAATTTCCAGTTTTAAGTTAGCAACGTCGAAAGGGTACACCCTTTAAATAACTTGCCTATTTTTGTAGATATTTCTTTCGTGGGACTTCAAGCTTTTAATTCGGTGGACTTGTAAGTAGACGCAGTTAGCACGTATTAAATTATAACTCCTTTCTGCCTTATATCAGAATTTAGGTGATGAATAAAATCTAATTACGCCGCAGCAGATTTACGAATATCTGCCGTAAATGCGCATAATATTAGAGGTACGTAGCCTCTCGATGTTACTAACTGAGTGTAGCTAAAGCTCTCGCGGCCTTTTGAAATAATATTTTAAAGAATTCTGCCCATTGACTTTAGGCAGGGCATTGGAGCGAAGTTCGACAGATGGCCCCAGGGGAAATGTGCAATATCCCTGGGTGTGGCTCTAAACTTCGTTTGCCTTGCCCGTTTCTGCAGTCGTCTATTCACTCCGTAATGTCGACGTCAGCTGCAGTCGTCACTGGCGCCATTTCTTATGCACAAGCATTATATGCCCCATGAGGCAGAAAAGCCGGCGTTGTCCGCAGCAAGTGGTCCAAAAAAATCAATGGGACGTCATCAACGTCTTGTATGGCGTCAGTAGTAATAGAGAAGTTAGTAAATTGTATACCAATCTTATGAGGTATTATTGTGAGTAAATAATGTCAACTATAGTGAATTAAGGTAAATTGACTGAAGAAGTCAAGTTTGAACAAGTTACAGTAAGGTGACTTATGGTGAAGTAAAGTGAATTAGGGTGAATAATGAGAATGAAGGCGAATTAAAGTCCACGAAGGTAGATTAAAGTAAAATGAGGTAGATTAAAGTAAAATGAGGTAAAAATCGGAAGATGAATATGCAGAAGACAAAGATTATGTTCAATAGCCTGGCAAGGAAACAAGAATTCAGGATCGCCAGTCAGCCTCTAGAGTCTGTAAAAGAGTACGTTTATCTAGGTCAATTACTGACAGGGGACCCTGATCAGGAGAAACAAATTTACAGAAGAATAAAATTGGGTTGGAGTGCAAACGGCAGGCATTACCAAATCCTGACTGGGAGCTTACCACTGTCGTTGAAAAGAAAAGTGTACAATCATTGCATTCTACCGGTGCTAACATATGGGGCAGAAACAGGGAGGTTAGCAAAGAAACTCGAGAACAAGTTAAGGACGGCACAAAGAGCGATGGAGCGAAAAATCTTAGGACTAAAGTTAAGAGACAGGAAGAGAGCGATGTGGATCAGAGAACAAACGGGGATAGCCGATATTCTAGTTGACCTTAAGCGGAAGAAATGGAGCTGGGCAGGTCATGTAATGCGTAGGATGGATAACCGGTGGACCATTAGGGTTACAGAATGGATACCAAGAGAAGGGAAGCGCAGTCGAGGTCGGCAGAAAACCAGATGGGATGATGAAGTTAGGAAATTTGCAGGCGCAAGTTGGAATACAATAGAGCAAGACAGGGGTAATTGGAGATCGCAGGGAGAGGCCTTCGTCCTGCAGTGGACATAAAATATAGGCTGATGATGATGATGAGGAAATTTGGTACAAATTAGAGCAAGGTGAATCAATGTAGAATAATCTGGAATAAAATGATTAGGGTTGTACAAATTAGGGCAAATTGGATAAAGGTGTATCTATTTGGATTAAAGAAGATTGAGGTTTATACAATTGGTCAAAGGTTAAATAACGGGGAAAAAATGAGTGGCGCTCGAATAAAGTGGATTAAGGAGCATTTAGGTTGGTAAAATTAGAGCAAGGTGAGATAGGGCGGATTAAGATAGAGCTTGAAGGATCTGTGACAATGTATGACGTGCCATATCCTGGACGTAACGAATTAAATAGAGAATTCATAATGTTCTTGCGTTTAAATCACGTAAGGATCGTTGTGTGACTGTATTTTTTGTTGTTGTGAGGCAGTCTTATTTACCTGAGCTTCACCGTCTTCATATGAACAGAAGTCATAAGACCTCCGCTGGCCAAATGTAGACTGTCTACGTAATGTTGTTGAGTTCCGAGTATGAATGCCCCCATGCAGCCTCTCAGCTTGGCGTGAGGAAGAAGCTGCGTGTCTCAAAAGGGGAGAACCAACTTCAGATCTCGCTCCCACTCGAGGCGCCGCAAGCAGCAGCTGCCCCAAACTCACGTCATCCAGTCGGTACGCTAAGCACTATATGCATATCAGTTGAGCGATGTTTGCCCAAGGGAAATCAATAAACGTAGAGAAAGCATACGGCAAGCATTGAGACAAAAACGTTATAAAAATATGTGAAAATCCTAAGACAGCACGAACAATTTAAAAAGATGCGACGGGCCGGTGGACCAATTAATGACAGAAATTAAGGCATGATAGGAAAAAACAAAAGCTAGCCATAATAATAATGTCAAAATTAGGGTACTAAAAGCGCATATGCCACAGCTGAACTGAAACTTCAAGACACCCATATTTTCAACGATACCGTTATCACTGACTGGTCGCAGCCCACACGGATAGACACGATCGTCTGACACCGCACGAACCCGGACCTAACTTTCGCGCATAACATCGATGGCGTCGAAAGGCAAAACGATCCTTGCCATGTACCGCAATCACTTCAAGATACACGTGATTGTCGAAGACCACCAACGGTAACAGTATTACCGCGACTCGAAGGTCGTGCACTTGGACAAAACGCTCAAAGACCGAAACGACATGCCCTGCGCAAGATCTAATACCTGGGTGGTTTGGTCACTGACCTAATGAACACTGTAAGTTCACATTCAAAAAGCGCACAACTCACGTACGACAAGCACAGACCATAGACCTTCATCTAAACCATCTCTGGGCGCCAGAACGCAGTCTGCTCCAAACAGTGCAGAATGTCAAAAGAACCAAGGCAGACCCAAAGTCAGAATAACCAAATTACTCAATGTGGCCACACAAATACGTCTTTAGAACTGGCACAACATTTACCACAGTCGGCAAGCCACAGTCAGTAACAGCAAGACGTGGCCAATTCTTCACGATCTCATGGACCTGAGCAAGGTCAAGATGGCCTCGGTTCACCAGACCAGATATCTCCTGTACAGCCACCAGGGAACTGTCAACCTACCACTTCTACTACCGTGTACTACTGCAAACATCACCCGGGATCCATGTCATCGATCACAGCTGCCGAGGGTGCGAAATAGTTCATGTAGCGTGGCTTAAACCATGCTACGTACCACCGATGCTGTCTTTACCATAGGTCGACAAGACGGCTCCTTTCCGTGCTGGGAGAGATTGCACTGGAGCTTATCGGTGCCGGCAAGGTGAAGTGTGAAAGGGGACGACAACGAGCTAGTAGGGCGTGCTCGACCGGTGTCCAGCTGATTGCAGTATTTATAATTCTCCTTTCTTATTGTTATGTCGAACTACCCGGTTCCTGGCCAATCCCCCAGAGTGGGTATGCGCCACTACCATCTAGTCTCGACATCTACATCTACAGCTGAGACTGCCTCGTTGTACTGGCCTTCTGTCAGGTGCCCTACGAATTTTACTTGAAAGGACATACCGTATATATATATATATATATATATATATAGTAGGCTTCCACGGTTGCCGGCTATCTTTTTGGCCACTTTCCATTTTCTTTTGTTTATTACTGCCTACATTTCAATTTTATTCACAGCAAATTTATCCAATTCTTCCTGGTGTCGGATGTATAGGGACATCCTGAGCCAACATCGAGCACCTCGGTATCCCTTCATTTTCATACGGTACTGACCGTTAGTGCTGCTTTGCATGTGACCTCCATGAGTGCCAAAGAACATAAATATATATATATATATATATATATATATATATATATATATTGCTACGGCATGAACCGGGCAAGGATATGAGCAACATTTACTAACTGGGTCCGGCTAGACCGACGACCAGCTGACGTCTAACGTGCCACCACGTCACTCAAGCGATCTACAACGAATGGGCCCGTGTACTGGGGTACAAACTTTTCACATAAGCCACGTTTACGTTGCGGGGTCCACAACCACACAAAGTCTCATGGCCGTTCTCAGTTGCTTGTCACCAACGTCAGTAACGAGCATCGACACCTGTTCCGCGGTACTTCGATAGCGTTTGCCGAGGAAATAGAGCACGTTGCTGAATGTTTTAACCCTGAACCAGTGAGGATGGCTGACAAGTCACTGGGCAACGTCGACATTAATTCAGAGTTATCTCCAGACAAACAGGCGTCACTGCATGAGCTCTTGCTTGAATTCAGGGAATGCTTCGCAAGCTCGTCTAAGGTACGCCAGACTTCAATTACAAGGCACAGGATCATCACAAGCGACGACGCACGCCCGATACGCCAGCAGCCCTACCGCGTGTCGGCAAAGGAACGTGAAGCGATTCGTAGGCAAGTACAAGAGATGTTTGAAGAAGGCGTGATCGAACCTTCTAACAGCTCATGGTCGTCCCCGGTCGTTCTTGTGAAAAAGAAAGACGGAACGCTACGCTTTTGCGTCGACTACCGGAAGCTCAACAGCGTAACTAAAAAAGTTGTCGCAGTTTCACCTGAAAGGTCAAGCATCAATTGCGATAGCAAATTGGTAGAGAGCTATACGGAGTAATGATAGTAGCTTTATCAGCTGTATAAACTTGGACATGCAGCAGCACCGGCAACACGCACAACTGTTGTCGACGCCGTCGGCGTTTTGCCCGCGTTCGCACAAATTGCGTGCGGCATTGGTGAGTGTTGCCGGAGCCTCTGATATAAATAGGCACTTGGTGCCGCAGCTAAACGTCGCCTCCCTTCCCACCCCCTCCCGCCCCCCCACGGCCTTTCGTGCGTCAGAAGAAGGTGCGTTTGCTCTACATATATGGTGATTGTAAAGGAGGAAAGAGACGCCTACTTCTGCAGCCCTTAAGGGAGCACGGCACAGAACGCGCGTTTGTTCTACGCCGTGCGTTCACTCCCCGTGAAAGCACGCGTCCTTCGCGCCCTTTCACTCGCACATACAGCGTTCGGCGGCACGCGGCGACGATTTCATCTTCATTGACGTCATACGGAACCTCACGGCGACGGCGACGCCGACGGCAGAAATCTGCTTTGGAGTGTCCATATAATTGCAATCGCAATAAAAGGACGTGTACCCACTGCCGCGTATCGACGACTCGTTAGATAGACTGCGGCGTGCCCAGTACTTTTCGTCACTCGATTTGAAAAGTGGATACTGGCAGATCGAGGTCGACGAACGAGACCGCGAGAAAACTGCCTTTGTGACTCCCGACGGCCTTTACGAATTTCGAGTGCTCCCTTTCGGTTTGTGTTCTGCCCCAGCAACCTTCCAGCGAATGATGGATACTGTCCTCGCTGGATTGAAGTGGCAGACTTGCCTTGTGTATCTTGACGACGTAGTTGTCTTTTCTGAAACATTTGAGCAACATCTTCATCGCCTGCGGCATGTGCTAGAAGCGCTCCGATCGGCTAATCTCACGCTTAAACCAGAAAAGTGTCACTTCGGTTATGAAGAGCTCAAGTTTTTCGGACACGTCGTCAGCGCCAGAGGAGTTCGACCCGATCCCGACAAACGTGCCGCTGTAGCAGCTTTTCCTCCTCCTGCCGACAAGAAGGCCGTCCGACGCTTCCTGGGCTTGTGTGCGTATTATCGCCGCTTCATCGACAACTTTTCGAAGATTGCGGAACCCCTGACTCGCCTTACCAGGGATGACACGCCATTTTCCTGGACGCATGAGCAACAGGCGGCCTTCGCTGAACTACGACAACGCATGCAGTCAGCACCCGTCCTGGCTCATTTTGACGAAGAGGCTGACACCGAGGTGCATACTGACGCCAGTAACACCGGCCTTGGCGCAGTACTGGTCCAACGTCAAGACGGCCTTGAAAGAGTAACAGCTTATGCTAGCCGCTCGCTGGCCCGTGCCGAGGCGCACTACTCTACCACAGAAAAAGAGTGGCTCGCGGTCGTCTGGGCGATCACGAAGTTGCGCCCTTATCTCTACGGCCGTGCCTTTAAATTGGTGACAGACCACCATGCTCTATGTTGGTTGGCGAACATACGCGACCCTTCAGGCCGACTGGCACGATGGAGCTTGCGGCTACAGGAATTTGACGTCACTATAGTTTATAAGTCTCGCCGCAAGCACGAAGACGCCGACACGTTGTCGCGTGCTCCCGCCGAATCTGTCATTCGACAGCCAGAGGACGACGACTGCTTCCTGGGCGCCCTTACTACGTCGGACTTGGTCAAATGGCAGCGTGACAACGCTGAAATTCGACCTCTTATCGACCACTTCGAGGGCCGTCACACATTCATACCACGCCATCTACGTCGCGTCTTGACGTCCTTCTGTCTACGAGACAATCTGCTCTACAAGAAGGACTTCCGTCCGAATGACCGAGCCTACCTTCTAGTAGTTCCCAAAGACTTGCGGGACGATATTCTTTTCGCTTGCCACGACGAGCCTACATCTGGCCACCTCGGCTCTTCACGAACGCTTGCTAGAGTGCGCGAGATGTATTACTGGCCCGGGCTTGCGGCAAGCGTAAAACAGTATGTTAAAGGCTGCCGTGAATGTCAGTGACGAAAGTCACCACCCCTGAAGCCCGCGAGGTTATTGCAACCCATCGAACCACCTCATAAGCCATTCGACCAAGTCGGCTTGGACATCCTTGGGCCTTTTCCCCTGTCAACCGAGGGCAACAAGTGGGTGATCGTCGCCACTGACTATTTAACCCGCTATGCCAAGACGGAGGCGCTCCCACGAGCCACGGCTTCTGAGGTAGCACAGTTCTTCATGTGCCACATTGTATTGCGTCATGGTGCGCCATCCACTGCAATCACAGACAGAGGAACGGCGTTCACAGCACAGCTCATGGACGAAATTTTTCAATTGAGCAACACCAGGCATCGAAAGACGACTGCTTACCATCCGCAGTCCAATGGACTTACGGTGCGATTAAACAAGACCATCACAGATATGATCTCTATGTACATCGACGTCCAGTACAAAACATGGGATCGTATCTTGCCTTACGTGACCTTCGCGTATAATACCGCCGTACAAGAGACGACGTGGTTCACGCCATTTCGCCTCGTTTACGGCCGCGATGTACAGACGGTGCTGGACGGTATGCTTCCGTGTCACGACACCGAGCACCTAACGACTGACGCCGAAGAATTTGCTGAGCGCGCTGAGGAAGCCCGCCAGCTCGCGCGGCTGCACATCAGAGAGCAGCAACATGCAGATGCACGGCGCTATAACATCCGTTACCGGCAAGTGCGCTACAGTCCCGGAGACCAAGTGTGGGTGTGGACCCCTGTTCGCCACCGTGGCCCTTGTGAAAAGTTGATTGGCCAGTATTTTGGCCCATACAAAGTGCTGCGCCGCATTAGTGACGTGAACTACGAATTCGTTCTAGACAGCGCGGCGCAAACACGGCACAGACAACAACCTCGCCCTGACGTAGTTCACGTTGTGCGCATGAAACCATATGTTGCGCGTTCGTGATTATTATTTTTTTATTCATCTTTCTACTTACGCTACTGTTTGCAACCTCTCTGTTTCTTGAGACTGTACCTGTCGCGCCTCCCCGCTGCTGTGCTTTTGTTTTTCCTCTAGCTGTGATTGTGTTCTTTGCACGAGCACCTGCCTTGCCCATGCTGTTTCCCCCTCCTTTTCTAACACCGCTTCTTGAGCATCGAGCCGATGCTCTTTCCGAGGAAGGTGGGAAATGCCACCAGCAGTAGTGGGTACAGTGCTAAGAGGCAGGCACGGACAAGAAGAAAGAAGTGCGCGTGCTCCTCCGCCCGCTCGATAGCCAGCCCCAGCGCCGTGTTTTTCAGGAGCCGCTACCCTCAATAAACGTCGCGTCGCCCGTTCTCTCACAAGGCACGTGACAATATCAATGGGTGTAGGAGGATAATTACTATGGCGACGCATAGTACAGATTGCTCTAGACAATTTATTAAGGCATTTACTTGGCAATCCCGTGACGTT
>NC_051162.1:114308654-114344735 GCF_013339745.2 Dermacentor silvarum
AACACTTCAGGATACCAGCGACCTTGCCCTCTGCTTTGTCTGGCACGACCAGGTCTTGGGGTCTTTCCTTTAACTCTCCATTCTTTTTTTTTTCTTTCTTTTTTTTTTTGCATGTTCAACTTGTCATATATCTCTCTATCTCTCCTTTCTCACCTTTTTTTGGCGCCTTCTTTCTCTGCCTGAAGATATAAAAAGACTGTTGCAAGATTTTCCTGTATCCCTTGAAAAAGGTCGGTCCACCGACCGAAACTGTTGGGAAAATATTAAACCTAAGATAACCGCGAAGTTGTGCTTCTGACTTTCTTATATATATATATATATATATATATATATATATGCGCTGTACTCCGGCAGTGCGGCACAAACGAAACCAGCGCAGTCTCCAGTACGAGCCAGCGAGCTCCAGCGCCAACCAGCGCATGTACAGCGCACACCAGTGCGCCCCAGCGTCACAGCAGTGAAACCAGCGTCTCGTCCAGTAGGACCCCGCACTTCTCCAGCGATCTCACCAGCGTCGCAGTGACTCCCAGCGTGCTCCAGCGTCCCCAGTGCCACCCAGTGTCAAAAAACGCGCTGGTTTCGCACTGGAAGGCACTGGAAGACGCTGGTTTTTGCAATAGGGTTGATGGCAAATTTGACATTGTTTTTGTGTTTTAATGAAATCACGAATGCAGAACAGCTATACGTAGGCCAGGTAAAGCCAAACTATTTATATATTACACTCATAATGTTTCTGTACCATACAAGTCACACTATTGGGTGAGTTAATCAAAGGGAGCCTTGTGTTCCGTATCCTTAGGTGTATCAATGAGTGACTCTGCCTGCCCTTATATTCATTTTTATAACGAAGCTTTCTTTTTCTCGTCCATCGACTTTTCCACTGCTGCGGCTGGTGTTGTCACTGTATTGTTTGTGCTACAGCGACACACAGCAGTGGTGTAAGTTAGGTAACGTTTAACAACCTCACATTGTGCAAAATGCTGAAGAAATAAACAATCACCACCAACATCACCGCTAATTGTCGCTAAAAGCAAGCAGCACAGAAATCTTCGCTTACATCGATTCCCTCATTGCCTGGGATCCGCATGTAAATAAATATTCTATTTGCAGCACAAGCGAGCAGGGGCATGGTGTATGGTGCAAAATCTGACGATATTACTTTTGTTATCCCAACTAGTTCAAGTCTTTTTGAGGCGACTCTAGGTCACTTTACCTAGAAAAATTTCAAACTAGTGTCGTAAGTTACATGTAACTGGAACCCCTATTCTGAAGCACACATCGGTTTGCATAACCAAATTCTGAGGTGCTTGATAATAATATTAGTATTAATAATAATAATAATAATAATCATGATAATAATAATAATGTTTATTCACCAAAATACAGAGCAACTCAAACAGGCCGGTTCGCGAGTTGGTGTACTCGAAGAGGCGCACATTACATACACGAAAATTGAACTTCTTACTCGAATAGGCAACAAAATTCTAGTAATAAAATTTTTAGCTAATTACCTTATGGCACATATTGTTATATACAAATCCTAGCCGGCGCAACGCGGATCCACTTGGAACGAATTGTCCGCATGACACCAGTTTTGATATATTATTTCCCGATCTTTGCATTGGCGTTCAACTTACTTTTGTGCTTCAATGCTTAAAACGATGTCTTGTTAGGAATGTATCAGGAACGCGAATACATTTCCCCGCAAAGTTTGGGACTTACTATCTCGAAAATAGTGTGCAACCAAGGCGGATGCACCAAGTGCGTCCACCTTGCAATCTCCATGGCTAGAACTTGTAAATAACAATATGGGGGAGAAGTTAATTAGTTAAAAGCATTATCGGTGAATTTTTAATAATTTACCGATTATTATTTAAAATTTTTTCAAGTAATGTCAGCCTCTTCAAGCAGAGAAGCTCTTGAATTAGAATTGAGCTATCTACTACAGGCAACCTTTAAACATTTTTGAAAGTGCTCACTGAAACACCCTATATTAGTTGTTATTGTTGATAGCACCAATGAGATGCCTAAGAAATATCTAGAAACTTTAATATATTCCCAGCAATGATAGTAATAACTCCTAGCCACGCCCCGCAACATCCCGTTACTAGGTAATCGCGAGCCATTACAGCCTACTTGATATTCCGGCACCGAAGCAGGGTTGGCTGCATGGCAAATGTGATCAAAAGAAACTGCCTGAATAATCGTCGCACACCTTATACACATCGCTCGACTATGAATGCTGCGGCACCCGGTAGCATAGAAGCAGCTAGAAATATTCCACTACCAGCAATTGCTTACTGCGGCCCGCTCCTTCCGCAGCTGTACTACATATGTATATTTATTTCACTGAAAAGTCAGTTCAAAACTTTTCAAGTTATTTAAAATCATGTAAATTATATGACTATTTTCCGGGCCCATTAATGTCTACCCTAATAAGTGTTGTTCTTTGTTTATGAAAATCAGTTATTCATAGTAAAATCCGCCGAACCTCCCAAACAATTTTTTTTATTTATTTTCGCTTGCAGACATACTGAATTCCACATGGGCCAAGTAGGCGGGGTAATATACAAATCAGGGTACAGCAATCAACAACAATTTTGTAATTAGTTACAATGATAACGGAAGGTAAAACGAAAGTCAATACAAACGACAAAAATCATCGCTACAGTAAAAATTGGAGGGCGCTTAAGCTTCGCCTTAGGAGTAGAACGCGACAGCGTTATCGGGACCCGTTCGCATCGCATCATTCGCATACGGCAAGTAGGCTTCATTCACTGCAACACTCAACGTGGGAAAGCCAGCTTACAAAGACCAAGCTTAGACCGATCCCCTTAAAGTCGGCTTCACTTTTCAACTAAAATGCATTGCTGGAAAGACGTTTTTTTAGGGGCAATGAAAGTGGTTTTATATTAAAATGTGAAGGCCCTAGCACATTTTAAAATATTTTAATAACTGCTTGTTATTGCCCCGAAGTGCGCAGGTCAGGTAGAAATTGTGAAAAAGGGGTTTGTGTTCGAGTTTTCTCGTAGCACAATTAGTCTTTCTTGTACATTCAAATTACAATCCGACACCGAATGCTAAAGCCGTAGTTTACCATTTTTCTGACGGATTTCACTGTGAGAAATAAAATTTTTGTTCACCAAAACCTTGCGCCACGTGGAGGATCTGCGCGGTCGATGTGGTTGGATGATTTTCTCCGCCACCCGTGATCACACGCCGGTTGCCGACGCCGGAATTTCTGCGACGCGGGGCCCTAAACGCTATTGCGTTAAAATATTGCGTGTCATTGATGCTACCTGTAAGTGGAAAGACATAAACAATATACACACTAACAAACACAAAAAGACCAATTAGACAATAAAAGAATAAAAAGGGCGCGTAGAAAGTAAGTTACGCGATAGCATTCAACCATCCGATTTACAGCAGGCAGTGAGGTCGCTGAATTGTACAGTCGCTAGTTGTTTTTGGAAAGAATGCGAATTTAAATACATTTGTTGTAGCAAAATAAGAGTCAGCGAAAGCGGGTGTGCATTTAAAGTGCGTGGAAATGTATTTAGGTGAACATGGATATGGCGAAGGGTCGAGCCCGTTCTTACGATTAAACAATAAAACAAGAACATGAAACGGTAAACTTGGCGCTGTGATTATAATGAATTCGCATGGCTAAATTCCGTAACTGATGAAACAGAACATTGGCGACCGAAACAGCGAAAATAAACCGCACAGCCCTTGGCATGTTTCCAAGCACGTTAATGTTTGCATTTGTGCATGGATCACATATAAAATTCAAATGTACTCTTGTTTAGGCCTGATTAAATAATCAAGCCAGACGCACAACCTGTGCCATTGAATGCGATTGTACTGTGATTGATCATGCCCTAACCAGGTTACTCCCAAGGCAGAGTTTATGCTCCTCAATTTAGGCACAAGCTATTCACAACCAAATACCATGCTAGACTGCCTCACAGCTATTGGATGCCTCTACATTCCTTGGCAATCGCATGGCACAGATTGGCATGGCCGGCACTAACTCACCGCCATACGACCTTCCACTGAAGGGCACACCCCAGGGTTCCATCCTGTCCCTTCCTGTGCCTTTTACGCGGAGGAGATTACACTATGGGCAACCAAGGGCTCCTATGGAGAACTTCAAGATGTCCTGCAAAACGCTATAGACAAGATTCAAAGCAACCTTTAGGCAGCAGGTATGACCTGCGCCCCCCAAGAAATCGGAATACCTGCAGTTAAGACCACGGCGCACCCAGTCCAACCGTGCACCCCCACTTCACCTCACGATTGCCGGACAAGGCATTTAGCAGAACCCCGGTATCACAAATCCTGGGCATGTACGTACAAGCAAATAACAGCGTAAAGACGGCAATAGACAGACTCAAACACCCGTTAAGAGTATTACAACCCTCATAGCTAGAATAGCAAGAAGTAAGGATGGGATGACAGAAGTCGAGACATTACGCCTCGTACAGGCCTTGGTCCTCACCCGAATCACCTTCACCCTGCCCTTCCAAACTACCCGCAAGACCGAAATAGAAAACATCGACAAACTCATAAGAATCGCATACAAAGCTGCACTCCAGCTTCCGAATTGCACGAGCACACACAGACTCATGTCGATCGGCATAAATAATACACATAATAACTTGACAGCCGCGACGCTAATCGCACAAAGAAAACGACTCAGCACCACACACCAGGGCAGAAAACTACAGCAAAGACTGGGATACCCGCTCACCCCGCAACACTGCATAGACGATACGGTCATCGTACCGATTCACCTACGGGATCGCATCATCGTGGAACCGGTCCCCAAGAACATGCATCCGCTATACAACGAAAAGCGCCGGCAAGCGCGAGCACGAAAACTCCTCCAGAGAAGGAACGATCCGGATACTTACTACACCGAAGCTAGCCTTTACTCCACAACACCACAATGCCCCAGAAAACTAGCATGCGTAACGGCAGTAACTAACGAAAAGAAAGTGGTGGCCTGCGCATCTATACGCACCAGATCAAGCGCCACCGCGGAGGCAGCATCCATAGCCCTCGTAATCAAAGAAGCAGAACGAAGAGGTCGCTCCGCACATATCCTGACGGATTCACAGGCCGCCTGGCGGTTATTTCTTAGAGGAACACTTCCCAGGTGCGTCACCAATATCCTGGGCCCCACGCTGACTGAGGATTATGGCGTCGTCGGGTGCCCAGAGCACACAGGCCTGGAAGGCAACGAGGAGGCCAACTGCGTAGTTCACGGACTTGCTTGCCGTGTCGCAGAAGACCGCTCACAAACCACCATGAAGATCCCATCACGAGCAGGCAGATTTTGGAGGACCTGCGCCTTACCAGGCGGAAGTACGCTCTTCCTCATCCCAAGTTAAGCAGCCACCAAGCCAGGGACTTGCGCCACCTTCAAACCAGCACTTACCCGCACATATCGAGATTGCACGCAATGTTTCCAGAGGTATACACAACCAGGGTATGCCCCTGGTGCAACGACCAGACAGCCACACTGACACACATTACTTACCAGTGACCAGCGCCCAGCCCAGGCAGTATCCAGGCTGGTGAGGTCATCACAGACACTCACAACGTAGTCTTGGGAGGCACGGCTTTCCGAGCTGGCACTGGGCAGCCAACTGGCGACCCGGACCAGGCCCGGCGAGCCGCCACGGCCAGCGGGGCTCTACAAGAGGGCTCCACCCGAGATTAACCACACCACTCTTCGTGCAATAAAGTTTATTCATTCATTCACCAAATGCTGCACTTATACCGATATTGTGTATCGCTCGCCTCTACTAGCAATATAGTCCTTCCTGTTCTGGTCAAACGCAATGTTTCGGAATTTTTACACGATAAAGAACTTTTATGCAAATCGGGTTAATTTATTTAAATTCATTTATTTTAGTACTGCCATTCGCACCAGAGGCATTGTGAAAGGAGTGGTTAGAATATTTTAACAACTTTTAACATTTTAGCTAGTACTGTCCTACGAAAAGAATATGCATGTTATAAAAGTGTAAATTGGATTACTACAATATACAGTGCGAGTTTGTGCTCAGTGAAGCTGTTGATGATCGATGATGGCGGCTGAAAATCCGGGAAGGTGGTTCCAGTCGAGTGGTGTGCTGAGAATGACTCGATTCACCACATCTTTTGGTTTAGGAACACATAACCCCAATCTTATTCATGCGAATATCATTATTTTTATACTTCAGTCGTTGAGAGCCTATCTATCTATCTCTCTGTCAATCTATCTAACCTTATATGCTGACCTAGTGGCCCTAGTTGTTTATGTGCTTTGATCACTAGTTATGTGCTCCTGGTGTGATGCCCTCGTGGTCATTCTATCATCGTCATTCCTGTTTAATGATCTTACTGTCGTTATACCGGTGTCTTCACGCCTTCTACACCGACTATGTGGTCCATATTATCTAATAGCTTGGGCCACTGGGTATGGTCTCATGGTCGCGATGCCATCAGGGTCACTGCATCGTCGCGATTCCAGCTTTTTCATCGGCCTTTCATTATGCCGATATCGTCATGTGATTGTCTTCATGCAGTCGTCAATTATTCCTTGTCACATCGCCATCGTGATGTTGTATGGTTATTATTCGTCGTAAGCCCAGCTTCGCGATCTGGCTCTGGTTATGCTGTCGTCGTCGTGCCTTCTACAGTGACTCAGTGCTCTAAGTTCTCTGATATCTTGGGCCCCTTAGGACCTGTTCGTGGTCGTGAAGCCAACCGGGGAATTGCATGGTCGTTATTTCACCTTTGCCATCCGACTCTGTTCATGCCGTCGTCACAGTGTCCTCATGATGCAGCCATCGTCACGCAATCGTTTTATCATTGTCAACACTTAACTAACGTCATCTCATTGTCGCCATGCCGTTGTCATCATATCAACTTCGTCGTTCTACGACAGCAGCATTTTTATTCATTCTGTTGTAATCATACCGTCGTCATTCAATCACGACTACGACGCCCTTTTCATGCGGTCATCGCAAGACAGTATTTGAAGTACCTTACATGTCTGTAGGGCATTGTGTAAGGGGGCGAAAAAAATACACAACCAGATGACAACGAAAAAGTATAATACAGAGTAAAAAAAATTGAGCACATAATTGCAGTATAGAAGAGGAGACTAAGCAATGCTGAAATAATATGACATATGGTATACAGTTTCAGTTTCACTTTCAATATGGCACACAGTAGGTGTCGAGCATCCGTTGTCAGACTTTCGTCATCATGCTGGCGTGGCCATGCCACCGCCAACAAAATAGCTTCCTTATTTGACTCGTCCCGCCGTCGTCTTCACGCGATCATGGTCATAACGCTGCATGATACAGTAATCGTTGCGCCATTGTCATCATACACTCGTTTTTATCCCATTTTCTTTATGCCGTTGTCACGCCATCGTCATCATACGGCCATCTATTCGTTGTCATACCCTCTTCGTGATGCCGGCACGATCATTACGTCGTTGTCATCGCAACTTCGACATTAGATATTCGTCATCCCGTCGTCGGGCGCCATTGTCGTCATACCATTGTCATCATGTCATCGTCGTCAAGTTGTTGTTTCACCATCTTCACCACTTCAGTGATGTCATCGCATAGTCACCATCCCATCGGCGTCAAAACACTTTCGTCAATCAAACGAAGTCATTCCTTCTTTTTCATTCTATCGTAATCAAGAAGTCGTCGTTTATTTGTGATTATGCCACCGCTTCAGAACCGTCAGTTACAGTGTTATTGCCAGCATCGTAATAGCACCAACGTTCTTCTATCGACGTCTTTCCTTTTTCCTCATTGCATCGTTGTCACTGAGTCGCTGTCGTAAAGTCATGCATGGTCTGGCGAGAGGGTCGAAGCAACGCGTGGCGATCCCTAAGGCAGTGTCGGTCGCGGAAACCTGATCAATGAAAATCTCGGAATCCCCACTACAGGTTTTCAAATAGAGATGCCTTGAACAATTCTGTGTGTCGCTACATTGTTTCAAAGCTAATTATTTTAACGTGTACAGCCATCGTGAGATGGGCTTTGTCGAAAAGTTTTATGGCACTTATGTTTGCCTGACGGCTGTAGTTAGGACGAATGAAGCAAATACGTGTATTTGGAATTAGTTAAAGGGCATGGATTACATTGTCATAGCTGGTGTCCCATACTCTGATGCGGCGTAATGGAGCTTTCAACGAGTAATTGCATTGTGCGAGTAAATTAGAAATTTTAGTGACACAGGTGTGGTGAAGAAGGTACAGCGGATGTGCATTCCAGCATGCGACTGATGTTATTGATTTTGCAACGGGAGTGAAAAGTCCATCTTAAACTGGAGGCACGTTCACCTAAGTATGGGTAAGAGATAGGGGACTCGAATTGAATGTTGTTAAGTAAGTAATAAGCAATCTCGGGAACACGTAGAACATTAGGTAGTCTTTTAGTAGATTTTCAAGTGGGAAGGGGGGCACCAGTTTAATATATATATATATATATACTGCTGTCATTTTTCAGGGCAGTCATGTCGTGTACGTGAATAATCTCGGGAATAATAACGAAGTCGTCTGCGAAGTGTCGTATAGTAGAATACACAAAGTTGGACGAGTCGTTCAGTGTTATTAGTAGAAGCCGGATCTTTAGGCATTAAAAAGCGCGTTTTAGGCGCCGAAAATAGGCAGGCAAAACAACGTTTTAGGCCTGCAACGCCATAAATATAGGCACAATAAATTTTTACACAAATGCAAATAATTTCAAACGAGGACGTGCGCGGCCTATTCTATGATAGGAAAAAAAGAAATGGTATTGTCTATGATGGCACGAAGGCGCCGACAGTTGAACATAGCCGTCCAATTGTCCCGTAAAACTGATGTACTAATGATGATCAATTGGCTCCATTCAATAAGCACACTGCTCATAATCATGTTCAATGGCCACTGTACTCGAGCGTCGCATATAGTGATACAGGCACGAAAAAGAATACTTGAAAGCTGGGAATACTGATTAAAAAACCTATACTTTGTCTGCCGGACGCAATTAAATTAAGACACAACAAAAACAGACAAATAACAAATGCAAGGAATACTCCGATTTATTAAGAAATTAGCATGTTCTTACATGAGGACTGTTAGCAACTCTTCGCAATTTTCTCATATACAATGACGTTATCCGAATTGTACAGGCCAGACGTCCCAACACTGCCAAATACACTACCGCCCATTTGAAGAAATAGGTTTGGAGATCACGCGAAACGTAGTCTAAGAATCACTGTAAAAATTGTGGAAACAATTGCAAAGTACCACCATCTCCAGATTTTTGGATTCAAAATTGTGCCTCTTGTCACTGAGAATGATCTCGTACGCTGAGAAGGAACACCCGACGGCGGTGAACACCTTAAAAAGTAAATTACAAGCAAAACAAAACCCCACGTGCACATAACATTTTTGTTTCTTGTGCTCTTCACTCTCCTTTCCCCCGACGGCTCTCCGCGGTTTTGCATTCGTCAACCGCTCGCGCAATGTCAGCGCGGCGGCGTATGCTGGCCGGCGCGCCCCATTTCAATGCTGCTAGCAGTTGTTTTCCGGGAGTTGGTTGAACTAAAGGACTAGGTTGAACCCCATAGAGTTCCGAACAGTCAATGTTGCCCGGTAACATGAATAACGGTCTCTAACTGCACTCGAAAGGGAAACTTGAGGCTAAATAATGTTCATATAGGCACCGATATTTAGACACAAACGCCAAAATAGGCATTTATAGGCACTATAAAAACAATATAAAAGCCCTTCTTAACCCCTAATTCATGCTCTTGTATGCAATTGGGGTGATAGGAGCGCAAGGAACAAAAAATGCATTTGCCTAAAATCCGGTCTCTAGTTATTAGAAACAAAAGAGGACCTAAACAGAACCCTGCTATACACCAGACTGAACCGCACGCACTAGATTATTGTTCACCTTAGCTATTACAAAGTGCGAGAAGCTAAAGAAGAAATGTTCAGCCTACTTATTGATCTATTTACCAAGATTAGGATGCAAATTTTATAAAGTAGCAATGTATGAAATTAGAGTTACAGAATGGATACCAAGAGAAGGGAAGCGCAGTCGAGGACCGCAGAAAACTAGGTGGAGTGATGAACTCAGGAAATTCGCAGGCGCAAGTTGGAATCAGCTAGTGCAAGACAGGGATAATTGCAGATCGCAGGGAGAACCTTCGTCCTGCAGTGGACCTAAATGTAGAATGATTAGGATGATGGTAATGCATGACTCACTATACCCTACTAATCTGATTTCACCAAGAAGCTTGCATTTCCACAAGAGAAATAATCAATGAAGGTATCGCGAAACTAGTGAAAACTGCTAACTTGGCGTGAACACGTAGTCAAGAGTTAAATTTTGTAAATAAGTACATACACTATGAATACTAGGCATATATGAACGTAGTGTACGCCTTCTTTTCGATATATCAGAGAACATATGCATAGGGAGCACATGAATAGCGGGGACATCTTTATTGCATGTTGGGGTGAATGATTTCATTTGTTTACTAGAAAGTTTGTGTAAAAAAAAAGACCGTTACCTTGTTTAACGTTTTAGAAAACCAACAACTAATACAGAACTTCGCGGTGCAGACAAAGCATTATGCCGCGTTTCGCTTTCTAAAAGTACGAATGCATTTTACTCCTTGAATTAAAAAATTCAGACCCCTTCCTGTACTGGGAAGATTGAAGCCAGTGAATCTATGATTATGGTGGGTCTGCTGTAGTGAAAATCGCTATAGTGAATTTATATATTATCATTATTGATTATATTGAGCATATTCGGCATGCTCGCCAAAGTGCAAGGATACCGGCGTATTGTTTTCGCTGGGCGCAATGGCCAAGTAGTGCGTTTGCTGCGCCAAGTCCGCCCCATTGTCATAGACTAGGGTATGAGCCACAGCGTTCATAACCGCGGCACACTGCACAGCAGCGTCTGAATCCAGCGAGATGTCGTCCCCTCCTGCTCTCGGCGGCTCTTACATACTCACATATACAACGCGGTTGTGAGCCACACGTTATTTCTTTCTTACCTTCCTTATTTCTCTCCATCTTTGTTTCCTTCCTTCTTTCTTTCTTGTCCCTGGTTCATACCTGCATATCCCTAGCTCATACCCACATATGCAATGCGGGCCTGCGCCATACGTGATTTTATTATCGTTATTCGTGACGTAACTGACGAGCATGTGATGTTATTGATGTCATGGCCAATCAGTCATGTTAGGCATCCGTTTTAACACCTGTGCTAAGGCACAACTGGCGGGAATACACAATGCACATGGAGCCGAAATTGTTGTACACGCCTGTGGGTCTACGGTTGCGAACTGCGCGTGCCGAGCACGTCCTCGTGCTTCGCATGGTACCCAACGGCACGAGCGCAAACCGAGGGGCGCCAACGAGCCATCTGCGGAAGAAGACGCTCGAGCCAATGCTGATGATAGTTTTTAACAGCGGAGCTGTTTAAGGTCTACGTTGAGGGTGAGAGAAGTGGAAGGCATGAGCCTGACAACAGGTAGTTGGAGCTAAAGAGAGGGTAAGAGATGAGGGAGAGAGTGCGCCAAGCAGTAGTTGAGGCGCAGCATAAGAGGGAGGGAAGTGATGACGTAACCATGATGTGTTAGGTCCTCCTAAGCTGAAGACAGCGTGCGCTGGCGGCGCCTCATAATGCCGTGAGCATGGCCAGGACGAAGCAGCAGCTTTCTCCCGAAGAAGACGAGGCGCGGCGTGAATGGCGCCGTGATGCTACACGGAAGCGGCTTCAACGCCTGCGCGCCGATCCGCAATTTCTAACAAGGGCTGCTCAAGCAAAGCGACGGAGGAGGGTTGGAGGTCCGGAGTTTACAGAGAGAGAAGCTGCGTCTCGGAAACGCTACGAAGAAGCTCACCGTGAATATAGACAAATCGACGTTAAAGCAAAGTTAAAGCTAAGCAAACACAAATGTTAAGGCTAAGTAAAAGCAAAAGGTAAAGCTAAGTAAAAATTCAAGTTTGCGCTAAGTAAAAGCTAAGTTACAGCTAAGTAAAAGCTAGTATGCCACTAGCTCCGCAGTTTCGTCAGTCTTCGAGACGTCAAGTTTGTGAAGCTGGCAATTTTTTTTTTCTACACGCGGTCACGATCGTGGAGAAAATGCCCCTTAACAGCTTTATGGTAAAAGTATGGAAGCAGGCAGTGGGGTATCCTTAGTATAAACAGTGCAGATACATTCAAATGTAGTTCGATGACAATGCTGAAAAAGCGTATTAACTAGACCCTTCGTAGTTCCCATTGTAAAAAGATTAAGGCGGGAATACATAGTAGAATGTGTGAATTCTGACTTACACTCACTGTACCCGCGTGCCATTGTCTTCAACAGCAATGCCCCAATAAAGAGATTAAAGAGCATTTTTGTCTCCCTTCGGGTAGTAATATTCGAACCCCTGAAATGGTTGATGGCATGGTATTTTTAATGTTCGACTGATTGTGGAACCATCCTGGCACAAATGCATTTCTATAGATACGCAAAAATATATTGTGAAGATGAAATAAAGCTACGCGCGGAAGAATGGCCTGTTGCATCTGTCTTACTGACAAATTATATATATATATATATATATATATATATATATCGTGAAGTCATCTGAAGCGGTGCATCGAAATAAGGGCTACGCATTTTTTCATAACATGTCACTTGAGCAATACATTCTCGTATTTACCGTACGTCTACTACATGTTCGCAATTATAGGGGCCAAGAGATATGCTCAGGCAACGGATAATCTTGTAGGATGAGAAATGTTACAACACTATGTGTCTTGGTAGAACGCGACATTTTTTCAAAAGTATGTTATATCAACCAAACAAATATTCGTTGTAAGAGTGCACTACTATATATATAATCTTGTTATTGGTGGCGCTGGTTGACACTCCCAGGGCTATTTCTTGTAGATAAGCATAAATACCCAAGAAAGTGGATGGGGAAACAGCGCCGCGGTAGCTCAATTGGTAACTACATCGGACGCGTCATACGAAGACTGACCTACCTCCGCGCGGCCATAGCGACCGCGCGAGCCCGTCGGGCCGCAATGCTCCGCGGGGATGCCGCGTACTACGTCATGCGCTCCCTCCCGGGCGGCTGCATCTTCAGCGCCATTTACGGCGGGGGCAGAGTCCTTCCTCCCTGCGCTGTGTTATCGCGGCTTAGTTCACATTGATGCGGGCTGCGGGACGAAGGTCAATTCGCTCGCCGCTGCAGCCGCGCTTACTCGCTGCAGCATTTTGACAGCGAGTTTCCACTCTCATCGAGTGCGATGCGTTCATGTTTCCTTATGCGCGTGTGACCTTTAGTTAGTTGTTAATTTAGTTAGTATGCCTAATATTAGCATGCCTATAGTCACAAGTGTTTACGGCCGATAAAACTACTTTCCTTACTTCGTACAGCTGTCAACTAGTTTGCTATCGCGATCGATGCTTAGGCTTTCAAGAGAAACTGCGACTCTTTATTTCATTTATTTTCATTTACATTTAATTATCGTATATTTAATTCAAACATTAAATGAAGTGAGGAGGAGGAGGAGGGAGAAAGAGAGATGGCAGGGATGTTAACCAGAAATGCGTCTGGTTGGCTACCCTACTCTGGTGGAGGGGAAAGAGGGAATAGAACAATGAGATAGGGAGGGAGAAAGGACACGGTGAGCTCGCGCACGCGCGCAGAGGGCCTGAGCAATTCAAAGGCGTTCCTACTTTTGATTATTTAGCCGTAGTTGGCCTAAACCTCCCGGCCAGTGTTAAATGAAATCAGGCTAATGACGGATTACAAAAGAGAAATGATAGTGAAGGAAAGGACAACATACCGCTGGTGGGAGCTAGTCAAAGAAGAACGATGATCATTATTGATGTGTGCGGTTCCGTGACCTCGCCGTCCGATGGCTACAGTGCACGCAAGCAACGCGGAGAAGAAGCCAGTGTCGGGAGAGAGAAGCATTTATTTCCGCAGCAAAGGGCCTGCCCGGGCTACGCGCGGACTACTGCCCCCTTCACACCTTAAGCACCAGTTTTTAAATGCTTGGTCTTGCTTGATCAATCACCTCGTCAATCTATACATTTCTTCATATAGGTTCTGCAATTTTGTAGTAGGTCGCATATGGCATGTGGCACGATGATGCCTTACATACGAAGTCAGCGACGGCCGAAAGAAAGCGCGTTTAACGCCCTTCGTGTGAATATCTGAAAATTCGTCGTCACACTCGCTATTATGCACAAGCTCTAGTACTGCAACACGACAAGGCTATAACAGAACCACTTTCAATATAGTCCTTCATCCAACTGCTCTAGATGACGAAGCCATTGGCCCTCATTAATTCGACCATGTGTCACATCCTCTACATGCTATTATGCATCGACTAGCCCATCATCAATGTGATATTTCGCAAAACAGATTCCATTTGTCAGCCTGAGCGCCTGACTTTCTAGTATGCTACCCTGTGCACACGAATCCGGCTCCATAATGTCAGCTTAGCTCGTTTGCTTTCCTCTGTCCTCTGAACCAATTTCAACAATCTCCTGTTCGATGACCTCAGTGTTCCCATTGTACTTTCTGGGAACCCCAACGCCACGCTGGCTTCGCAGCCTGCGTCATCCTGAACACTATTGCTTAGTTCCTCACCGGCAGCATGCCGCGCTGTTTTACCATAGCCGGTATCGGCTGCAGGATCTACGTGTCTTCCTTAACACAATACGCTCTTACTCCAGTGATTGCTTTGCTAAGCCCCTATTACCACATTCGGCAGCATGCATTGACTTATCCATGGAATCATAAAGACTGTGATAGTCATCATATATGTCGTCATAGTCATCAACTTAACCCTTCTAAAACAAAATCCATGTCTTTCACTAATCGTAAGGCTCGAATTCTAACCGCATATACCTTAAATAATGATCCAGTTGAGATGGTAACCACTTATAACTACCTCGGTGTTCACATTTATTCCGACTTAACATGGAACCATCATATGAATTTACTGTTTCATCCGTTATTCGGTTATTAGGTCTTTCTAAACATAACTTAAGGTATGCCCCTTCCCACCTCTGATCACGTGCTTATACCACTCTAATCCGACCTAAAATCGAATATTCTTCGGAAATTTGGGGCCCCCATGAAACATATTTATTAAATAGCATTGAATCACTGCAGAAACGCGCAGTTCGTTTCATCTACTATGATTATTCACGTCATACCAGCATCACAACATTTAAGAAACGTGCTGGCTTTCAAGAACTATCTCTCCGCCGTAAAATTGCACTTTTATCACTATTTCATAAATTGTATCATGACTCAACTCTTTATAACGACTTTTGTGCTTGCCATCTCCTATTTTTGATAGACTCTTCAAAGTGGAGCACTTCTCATGTGGTTCATTTTACTACACACGTTCACTCAGTCCACGCACTATAACTGAATGGCACGCTTTGCCTCCACGTGTTGCTACTACCACAGATCACGATAATTCTTTTAATCTACTGTCTGCCTGTACTCCAGCGTAATCCTTGTGTAAACTGTTATCTAGATGAGGATTGACACTTCTATGATGATTCTATTGTTTATTTATAACATTTGTTTGTATAGCTGTCAATAATTTGTATAGTGTTGCATACATAGTGTTACGACTGTATGAGAAAATTCGAACTTGTTAGTATAGTGTAATATGTGTTACTTTTGTCGTTGTATTTGTGCCCCCCCCTATGTTATAGCCTCGGTTGCGAGGGCCCGTTAGGGGTATTTGGTGGAAATAAATATCAGTAGCAAGTTTACCCTGCTACCAACTTACTCTCCCACTCTCCTGCTTACTTTTGTATCTGATGAACTGGCCTGTTGTACTCTGTCGGGGTTGTTCTCGCTCTGTAAAAGTACTCTGTAGGCGTGTTTGTGTACCTTTACTTTCAGCTCTACCTCACTCGTGTCACTCTGTGCTGGTACTGTATCTCGTAATACTCGCACGAACTTCAATTGCTGAATCTCAAGAATAGAGATTACATTTAAAGCCTCAAATTGCATGTGTGACGTGATTTATTGGAGCTGACATTAAGATCCGAGCTCTTATTGGGGCCCGTCATGTAGCCAAGCTCTCAGAGTGTGCCCGTAGGCAAATGCATACACGCGAGAATTACAAGAGCGCACAAATTAGATCTAACTATAGGAAGAGGTGCTGGCCTCTCACTGCTCCCCTCACAGCTTAACTGCAGTGGGAACTATGTGGATTTCGCATTATCCATGCTCACGATATTGCCAATAAACACCTGCCCGCACACAGAACTCTGTTGCTGTGCTGCATAAACGTACCACCTATCCTGAGTGCTACAGCACGGTCTGCTCGTTCACTGCGCCAAGCTTTTACCTGCAGGCTCTGTCGCTTTTAAGGAGATATCTTCACCTAAGCGCTGATTCTCTGGAGACACATTTGCCGTTTCCAGACGCTCCATTCTCATCTGCTCTCACTCCTCTACCCGCCCAGCAATTCTCGTCGTAGGCTTCTTCAAACTGCGGGTAGTTTTCTCACTTCAGGGGTACTCCAACACCTTTAATAAAATTATCTGGCGCTGAGTTATTGTCGCACCTCTCTAGCGATATCATATCAAAGCCTTCAATGTCCGTGTGATCGTTATAATAACGTTACATCTGGCCACTACGAAGGCTGCGGCGTCTTCTGCACTGTGGCGCTTGTCGATCCTATCAACTGTGCCAGTTGTGGATCACACATGATCGGGGTAACTGGGGTTTCCTGACCGAGAATCCTTATGAAACGAGTGCACGCTGCCGACGCGAAAAAGCCAGCGCGTAGTGGAGGAAATCATTCATTTCCGCTAGAGATGGGCAAAACGGCTCACTTCAGTGAGCGGCTCGGAACGGCTCAGCTCACTGAAATGAACCGGTTCATTTGAACGGCTCACCGGTTCACTTAAACCTGTAGCCTGTGTTATGCATATTCTATAGTTATGTGGCTTTAAAAAAACGATATATGCATTATTTAATAACCGTGTTATTGGTATTTTCGCTATGTTTAGAGAACATTTTTACACATATTAAAAGCGTGAATTTTTAGTTGTAATGAAGCTTTCTTTTATGATATTGGGGATAAAATGCTTATCATACTGTGACAGGCAGAATGCGATGTACTTTTTTCAGAAAAAAAATATGTAACTTCATCGTCATTACAGAAGCTTGTCCGTTTTTGCGGTACTTTAAAATCAACTTTTGTCAACCTAAGAACACAAAATGATGGTACATTATGTTTCAACTTTATTCATTTATTCACATACGTATGTTCACTATAATATGAGTAAGCTGTAACACCATGCAATATGAATGTAGAAATCATTTCTTGAAGTACAATACAAAAACCATACGAAAGATCCACAAAACTGCCGCACGTACCTCTCGTTTTTTTTTTTCTGTTGACTGCACGCGCGATACTGGCAATCATGCCATCATACACCAGGACAAAAAAAAGAAGAAAAAAGAAATGAAGTTCTATTACAACACAACAGATATTTGGCCTCGTTTTATTGACGTGCTAATGATACACGCTCAGAAAATGCACCGAAGTGAATGTCATGGGCGACATTTTCATGACTACACTAATTAGCACAAATTAAGACCAGGACGTAAACTGTACGTTCATATCTTGTCGTTAAAGGGCCCCTAAACCACCCAGAGGTCGAAATTTAGTTGTGGTGTTGCAGTTGTGCACGAGTCTACAGCGAACACGTAGCCGCGAGAATTTTTCGAAAAGGTGCCGTAATAGCGGAATTACACGCCTTTGATGATAGAAAAACGGCCCTCGCTCGTTTCGCTCTTTCCTTCGCTACTCTCCTCATCGGCTGGTCTCCTCTCCTCGCCGAGTGCTTCTCGAAAGGTCACTTGACAAACGTCATCGCTAACGCGCTTCTCAAAACACTGCATACTTCCGATCACGTGCACGCTAGCGGCACATATACCGACGGCGAACCGTCCGCCAGTGCCGTAGAACGTCTGCCGCGCGAGAGGTGTCCAAAGTAGAAGTCAATTCGGCCAGCGCCCCGCCCGCTGCACTATCAATGGCCCAATCGACGACCGCAAACCTGCGCGCCTCCGCCACCGGCAACGAAAACATCAGCTGCAGCCAGGAGACGACGGGCTCGGCTGTGCTCGCATCGCAGCCGACGGCGTCGCTAATATCAGCGTATTTTACTTCTTTGTGTACAACTATTGCGAACAGCGATAACAACGATAAGAAAATATTGCGGCTTGTGAGCGTCGGTATTTCATTTCAAAGCGCCGGCCCTTTTAGCTTTGAAGGGAACTAGAAAGGCCTAGCGACGATATCGGCGCCGTCGAGCGATCAGCGGCGGTGAATCTGCCGCACAAATGAGTCCCGGTCTCATCCTCTCTACGTACGGCAAGGAAATCTCGCCGTTCGCGAGCAAGAACCGCTGTCGAACGGCGGCCCGCGAATGGCAAACGGCATGCGATGAGTTACCGTGCCGGTAACGTGGACTCAAAGCTTCTCGGCTACCCGCTGTTGCTGCAGTGCCGGCCCGTGTTATGCGAAGCGTACCGCTATAGACCCTGTGTTGCGCGCACGTCTGGAATAGCCAACACTGTCGCACTCTGTGCGCGGGCTGTAATTACCGACTCGCAAGGGCGCACAAACGAGCAACACGACGAGGAAGAGCAGAAACGCGCGTACCTGCTAGCAGACTAGCCGGAAGTCGTAGGTTCTTGTTAAACCAATGGACATCGTTTCCGCAGTTGACATCACCAGATTCCTCCTGCTGCGCGTTTACTTGAAATGTTCAAAATATATCTGAGGTGGTTTAGGGGCCCTTTAAAGACACGAAAGACCATCTTCGAAGTGTCATTGGACCAGCGCACGATGTGCGATTGGTGAGAGTCATGCGACATCGTTCGAACAACAGCAGGCAACGAACGGTACCATCTTTTGCCAATTAAGACTTTTTACTTCTAACCTCGGTGGCATCAGGTGCCACACCATAAGACGCTTAAAAAACCAAGGGGACTGCTGCGCACACCATAAACTGCGAGCGAGTACCAGTAGCGCGAGTCGGCCCACACCGGCCACCATTCGTCGGTCAGAAATAGGAAAACATCGAAACCCAGCAGAAGACCCAGCTCTGACGGAACGGTTCGGCACGGCTCATTGAAGGAGACAGAACCGGCTTCCTCACTCCGAAAGAACCACCGCTCACTTACTGAACCACGGCTCCCTCGGTCTTCAAAAGAGCAGCCCGCTCCTGAGGGCTCAGGAGCGAGACGGGTCTTCTGAAGAGCGAGGGAGCCGAGGCGAATAAGAGCAGCTCGCTCCTGAGCGCTCAGGAGCGAGCCGGATCTTTTGAAGAGCGAGGGAGCCGTGGCGAAAAGAGCGGCTGCCTCCTGAGCGCTCAGGAGCGAGCCGGGTCTTCTGAACCGCTCTTTTGAAGAGCGAGGGAGCGGTGGTTCAGTAAGTGAGTAGTAGTAGTAAGTCGTTCGTGGGGAAAGGGAAAGGTTGGCGCTATCTTCTGCAGCCCTTGAGGGAGCACGGCTCAGCGCCAGAGTAAGTGAGCGGCGGTTCTTTCGTTCTTCAGCCGAAGGCGAGGGGGTGAAGGCGACTCTTGCGAGGAAGGGCGGGAGGGCAGTTGCTTTCTCGTACTGCTAATAGATGGCGCTAAAGTCGCACCCAGCAGAAGACCCGGCTCTGACGGAACGCATCGGCACGGCTCTCTGAACGCGAGAGAACCGGCTCCCTTTCTCGAAAAGAACCGCCGCTCATTTTTACTGAACGACCGCTCACTCGCTCTTTAAAAAGATCCGCTCACAAGATCCGGCTCGCTCCTGAGCGACCCATCTCTAATTTCCGCAGCAAAGTACGAGGGATGCTCCGAAAGTAGGTTTCGTCATTTTTTTAAAGAGAAGATGGTACACCAGGTGAAGTAAACAATCGCCATAAGAATTCACGCCCGTTGCTGGTTCAACGAGGGAAGGCTCGTCAGCAGAGGGCGAATGACGCACTCGCAGGGCGCTGAAGAAGAGAGTAGCAGCGGACCAGCGGGCCCGAGGTTATTCGAGTACAAAACACATTGGTAGACAGACGTGTGCTGACATCGTGGTCACCGATGGAAGTGCGTGCTGTTATCAGGTATAAATGTAGATGTTGGACTGGTGCGTCCGTGATCCATGAACGCCTGCAGATCGGGTATGGTGAAGGGGTCATGTCGCGTTAAATGCTGAGGTGGAGCAGGCTGCGCGACAATTCCTTGCATAGCAGGGCACAGAGTTTTACCAGAGTTGTGTCTTCAAACTGATTGCATGCTACGACAAATGTCTTAATGTTGGTGGCGACTATGTAGAAAGATAGTACAAGCCGTATAGTTCATTCTGCCATGTTGTACTTTGTTTTGGCAGTAAAGCTTCTGTGGGAAAATAAATGACGAAACTTACTTTCGGAACGTCCCTTATCTGTGCCTGTGCCGCGGCCAGACAAGTGTCCGCGTTTCGTCCCGAGCACCAGTTTTTAAAAGCTTGGTCTAACTCAGTCAATGCCCTAGTAAATCCCAGCATCCTCTTACGGAGTCACACAACAACCATAAGGATAAAGCAAGCAGGTGTACGCTCAATTGCCTAGCCTGTTTGAGCCTGCGAGTGCGGCACAACATTCCATAAATCCCGCATGCATTTCCAGTTGCTCGCTGCTGGTAGCCACTGGCCATCACACACTTGAGCAAGTAATTATCTATCATTGATTCTCTGCAGGCAGCGTAAAATAAAAAGTGGCAACCAGCGGAAATTCCTTTTCCATATGACCAACACTCACCGCCGCGGCTCACCTCTACCATACGCAGTCCCTACGCGTGCTTTTTAATCTCTCTGGGAAATGGTTTACGAAACACAGTCGCAACTTTCAACATATTTTCATTGGCCACCCTGGCGCATATTGATGAATGACTTCAGTTCCATTGCAGCCGCATCCAGTACGATGAACGTCCTTCCATAATGACTGCTCAGGAAAACATGACAAATGGCAGCAAGAATTCCGACTCCTAGACTCAAACTCGCTCATTTAAAAGTTTCGCACTCGTTTTAAGAATCCGTATCTTGCGTTTTACGTCTGCGATGCCGCACCAATAGAAATGCGATGACCGCCATTATCACGTCCACGTTCCTTAAGGTTATTGCTAAATAGTATATTATGGCTTAAGGAACTTTATTGCTCAATGATCCTTAAAGGAACCTTAAGGTTGCTTAAGGTGCATAGGTACTAGGTATCCTATCATCATCATCATCATGGTTATAACGATCAGCTTCCACCTATCTTTATATACACTGCAAAACGAAGGCAACTTGCAGCGATATCCAATTACCCCTGCCTTGCTTTACCTGATTCCCAAATTACGCCTCTAAATTTCCTAATTTCATCACCCCACCTAATTTTCTGTACTTAGGCTATGTACTCAAGCTAGATAGGTAGCTAGAAGAATTAGCTGGCGCTCTCATGGGCATGGCGCTGAATAGGTTCAGTGGCCAGTTGCCTGCTTTTAAGAGGAAGCACTTTAGCTCTGGCGCTGATATCAAACACATGAGAAATCAGAAATGTTTTTCACTCGGCACCCGCTGCACAGCGTTTGATGAGGTTTCTTACATTTAAAGGCAACCGGTAAAATATAGTGATTTTAGCTAGCGTTTCTGTTATCAAGACCACCAATTTAAAAAAAGAGTGATTCAAAGTTTCGAAATAAAAAACAAAGTATCAAGATTACAACGAAATAAGTCATGGATGAAAATTTTTGCAATTTTTTCAAGTGCACGTAACGCCACACCTTAACCGGAGCAAAATTTATTGACACATCTTTTAGATATGTTATTAATAGCTGAGAAGGACATTTGCAATAATGTTCTGAAGATTTGTACAAATTCAGGTAAGCTTAACATTTATTGAATGTGACCGTTTTAAATTTCAATATGGCTAGTGTTCAAAGTGTGATATATATATTGTTACGCGAAGAACGAGTCAGTAAGACGGGCAACTATTTACAGGATGTATTTACAACAGCGGTTGCAGCGCTGACCGGTTAGGTTCACAGCGCGAGCCCAGCTCGTTCTTCCTCTTCTTTTCTCGAGTGATGGCGCCCGCGCGCCTCGGTCAAACAATCAAATACCACACGCGTGTAGCATAATTCCCCGGCGGCAGAAGCGACGTCCCGGAGCGTCTAAATGTCATCACTGGGAGGGTGATACTGCTTCAGTCGTGTAACGTGCACGATATCGCTGAACTGGGAAGCAGATGGGGCGTCAGGGGCGATCTCGTATGTGACGGGAGTCACGGCACGAAGCACTCGGTAGGGGCCTGTGTAACGCGACAGCAGTTTTTCTGACAGGCCGACCTGACGCGACGGAGACCATAGAAGCACCAAAAAACCAGGCGGGAAGTGCACGTCTCGGTGTCGCTGGTCGTACAAACGCCTTTGACTCTCTTGGGAGTTCAAAAGGAGGTCACGGGCAATTTCCCTTGCGTGAGCAGCGCGGGCGACGGCATCAAGTGCATATTCACTGGTGGGTGCCGCGTGAACAGGGAGAGTTGTGTCGAGGGGCAGTGCTGGTTCTCGGCCGAACAGGAGGAAAAATGGGGAATAGCCGGCTGTGTCGTGGCGCGAGGAATTATAGGCAAAGGTGACAAACGGCAGAGTGAGGTCCCAGTCTGTGTGGTCTGAAGAGACATACTTCGCGAGCATGTCTGTGAGAGTGCGATTAAGACGCTCCGTGAGGCCATTAGTTTGCGGATGGTATGACGTGGATAGCTTGTGCCTCGTGGCACAGGACTGCAGGATGTCCGCGATAACTTTTGACAGGAATGTCCGGCCACGGTCTGTGAGAAGTTGTCGCGGAGCTCCATGTAATAAAATCACGTCGCGTAAAAGAATATCGGCAACATCTGTGGCGCAGCTTGTAGGGAGCGCTCGGGTGATGGCGTAGCGCGTGGCGTAATCTGTGGCCACAGCGATCCACCTATTCCCAGAGGTAGAAAGAGGAAAGGGACCAAGTAAATCTAAACCAACCCGAAAGAAAGGCTGCGCGGGAATGTCGATTGGTTGTAGGTACCCAGCAGGTAGCGTCGATGGTGTCTTGCGTCGCTGGCATTTATCACACGCAGCGACGTATCTTCGAACGGAGCGAGCAAGGCCAGGCCAAAAGAAGCGTCGGCGGATCCGGTCGTAGGTACGTAACACACCGAGGTGACCGGCAGTGGGGAGGTCGTGAAGTTCGTGGAGAACAGCCGAGCGAAGGTGTTTAGGGATCACAAGGAGTAATGCTGGGCCGTCGGGGTGAACGTTGTGGCGGTAGAGTACGCCATCTTGAAGTGTGAATAAGCGAAGGGAACTGTCGGCAAGTGGAGATTCCAGGCGGTCAATGATGACACGCAAGGACGGGTCACGGCGCTGCTCGTCGGCGACATGGACCAGAGGAAAAACAGAGAGAACGCAGGCGTCGGTGTCAGGCTCAGACGTAGAGGTCGGGTCTTCGACTGGGTAGCGAGAGAGGCAATCTGCGTCCTGGTGTTGGCGTCCCGACTTGTACGTCACTGTGTAGGGATATTCTTGTAGTCGGAGAGCCCAACGACCGAGCCGACCAGTAGGATCCTTGAGCGACGAAAGCCAACACAGCGCATGGTGGTCTGTGATTACTGAGAAGGGCTTTCCATATAAATATGGGGGGAACTTTGAAACAGCCCAGACGAGAGCAAGACATTCGCGCTCGGTAATCGAATAGTTGCGCTCTGCAGTTGTCAGGAGTCGGCTAGCGTAGGCTATAACGCGGTCGTGTCCGTGTTGGCGTTGCGCTAAGACGGCGCCGATCCCATAACCACTGGCATCGGTTCGGACCTCTGTTGGTGCGGACGAGTCAAAGTGGGCCAAGATCGGTGGATTAGCCAGAATCGTGATAAGGCGTGAAAATGCGGCAGCCTGAGCGGAACCCCACGTAAAAGGCACGTCTTTCTTCATAAGTTCTGTGAGTGGTCTAGCGATTGCTGCGAAATCTTTCACAAACCGTCTGTAATAAGAGCAGAGCCCCACAAAACTCCGGACGTCTTTGACAGACTGAGGTACAGGGAAAGCCGTTACTGCTCGAACCTTCTCCGGGTCGGGTTGTACCCCGGAAGCATCGACGAGATGGCCGAGCACTGTAATCTGTCGGCGCCCGAAGTGGCACTTCGATGAGTTTAATTGGAGCCCAGCCTTGCGGAAGACGTCAAGGATGGCTGCAACGCGCTCAAGGTGCGTCTCAAATGTAGGAGAAAACACAAGGACGTCGTCGAGGTAACAAAGGCAAGTTGACCATTTGAAACCTTGAAGCAGAGAGTCCATCATCCGTTCGAACGTGGCGGGGGCATTGCATAAACCGAACGGCATAACCTTAAATTGGTAGAGGCCATCTGGAGTGATGAAAGCGGTCTTTTCTTGATCTTGCTCATCGACGGAAATCTGCCAATAACCAGATCGAAGGTCAATGGACGAAAAGTATTTGGCACCGTGAAGACAATCAAGAGCGTCGTCAATGCGTGGTAAAGGGTAAACGTCCTTCTTAGTGATTCGGTTTAGGTGGCGGTAATCAACGCAGAAACGCCACGTGCCATCTTTCTTTTTGACGAGCACGACCGGCGACGCCCAAGGACTCGACGATGGCTCAACAATGCCTTTGGCGAGCATCTTATTTACTTCCTGCTGAATAACTTGCCGCTCTGCCGTGGACACACGATACGGTCGGCGGTGAATGGGAACAGCATCACCAGTGTTTATCCGATGCTGAACAAGGGACGTCTGACCAAGGGGGCGATTTTCAGTGTCAAATATGTCGCGGTAGGACAACAAAAGGCGATACAGGGCGGCTGCTTGGTCAGGGGCGAGGTCCGGAGCGACCATGGGACGTAATGGGCCGTCGAGGTTCAAGGCATCCTGTGGGTAATCAGGAGGATCGGGAGACGCGTCGGCTGCAAAAGCAGTGACGTGGTCGTCTGTCACAGATCGGAGCGTGGCCACCACTATGCCTTCAGGTAACACTTGCTTCGTCAAGCCAAAATTGATGACGGGGAGACATCCGATTAGCGGCAAGGGTAACGACGGAGTGTGGCACAGAGACGTCGCGCGCCAGGAGGACGTCACGAATAGGTGCAACGACATAGTCGCCATCAGGCACGGGTGCCGTTGAGGCCAATTCAACGAAGGTTAGGGCTTTTGGAGGTAACCGAACAAACGCTGTAGTGCAGAGGGTGTTCGGTGGTTCGGGGCGAACGTCGGAAACAAGAGGAAGCTCGAGGCACAGCGTACCGGTGGAACAGTCGATGAGGGCAGAATGCGTCGTCAGAAAGTCGAGCCCGAAGATGAGGTCGTGAGGGCAACTGGTCAGCACGGTGAACAGGACTGGAACGTGGCGGCCAGCAATACCTACGCGCGCAGTGCACATACCACTGACGGCAACAGTGGCGCCATTGGCGACGCGTACGGCCCGAGTTATGGCAGGCGTAAGAACTTTTTTGAGGCGACGACAAAGATTAGCGCTGATTATGGACACTTGGGCTCCAGTATCAACCAATGCCTTGAATGGAACACCATCCACGTCTACGTCAATTAGGTTCGCGTTCGTGAGGAGCGTCAGCGGAGGATTTGTACAGGACGGACGGGATGCAGCAATATATATATATATATATATATATATATATATATATACATCATTTGTTGCAGAGTTTCAGGTTCGTAATCTTTGTACTTATGATTGTTGGAGAACTTCAATTCGGCTAAACAGTTTGAAGAAACACATTCTTCGGACCTTTTGAAAACATAAGGCTTACGTCGGTCATCTCGAATATAGCTTTCACGCTCAAATGCAGCAAATTTACTCAAATGAGTTAAGGGGTTATTTCAAAAAATCCTGTCGGCATTTTACGTGGATTTGATAGGGAGCAATGGAGTTTGGCCGGTTCTGAAGCTTCCTCTTAGGTTCGCTAACATAATTATTGACGCTTTGGGGAAAATGATTATTTCATCTGCTGTTGTCGACACGAGCAGCGCTCCTGACACACCCCAGCATACATGTCGTCAAGAGCCGCATACACATACAAAAAAGCCCATGAAATTAGCATGAGGAACAGCAACCACCGTAGATCGAGCCGTAGTACGGCATCCCACGCCTTAAGTAGTTTTGGTTACACCTCCCAAAGGCGGGAATATATCTTTTGATGTACTTTATTTTATTTTTCCTATTAATTTTACGTTTCAATATTGAAAACATTTATTTTCGTTTTAGTCCCCTGGGCTTCATTTTCTGTTGGCTTTACAGGTATCATTTAGGTTGCGTGTCAATTTTGCCGGAACTGATAAAGCGCACAAATGTAAAGTTTAGGCGCTTGGCCACGTAGGTGCCCAATATAAATGTATTCTTTGATAGCAGTGTCTAAGTTTCCAAATGTTTGAATATTACGTTACATTTATGTAAGCGACTTTCTGAATTCTCGGACATCAGTCATTCTAAATGCAATGAAAGTAGAATCTAGAGAAGAAACAAGCGTATCTTCGAAAATTATGTAATGCCTAACATGCCAAAAATCAGCAAGCCATAACCACCTGAAATTACGGTTGCATATTTTTCAGAGTGCGATATCACTCAATGAGCCGATAAATGAAGCAGCGCATACATGGTGTATTAGTAACTTTTTAACATGCGAAGATAGCCTTAATTGCACCAGGTTACACTTACCTTCAATTCGTTAACAGAGAAGGAAATCCTGAGTACAGACGTTTTGCGTCTCTTCAGAAGAATAATTCTGTTCTCCCTCTTCACCTTAAGTACGGATGAAACCATGACGTGTACCGGAAAAATTCTTAGGATATGTCATTTCTCAATTTAAGATGAAAGCCTAGTCCCACATGCCTTCTCTGCATTAAAGCGCTCGTTTGATGCGTCTTCAATTTCTTGTGCATACGTGTGAATTTGCAGAGGTCAGATTGCCATTTCATTACAGGCATTCCTTTGTGTGATTCTGTAGCAGGCCTGAAGCCGACGTATTTATATTTTATTGAGCATATACTAATGTATAATTGGGATAAAGGTTTTACGTGAATTTGTTCTCGCGTTTTTTTTCTTCACAAACCATGACCAATTATAGGTGGCTTCGATAGTGCACCAAGGTGGGCTAGTTGGTTGAAGTTCATTTTGGAAAGATTTTAACTGCGCTAGAAGGTGGACACAGGAAGACGAAAAAGACAATACATGCGCAATGCGCGCACGTAGTGTCTTTTTCGTCCTCCTTATTCAGTGTTTCTAGTGCACTTAAAATACTTCCAATAGGTGCCTTCGAGCTGAAAAGCAATACAGCATGCTCGCTCCGTGACATTTAACAACTTCACGGTCGAAATAAAATACGCACAATATAATTTTAAGGTTAAGACACTTCGAGTGTACTAGTCTCCATGCGGCTTTTGCTGCTAAACGTTATTCTGAAGAATAAAATAACTGATCAGCTGTTTAAATGTTCAGGCTGTAGTGTATTAAAGTGCCTGCTTTAAAGGACAACTCAGATCGCGATCTCCAGCCACTTGTACATAACTGAACATGCAAAGAACCTACTTTTACGCAGATGACATGCACTATGGGGAAATATGCTATCTGAAGCATTCAGCAGGTAGTCTGCTTTCAAGCCTCACTTGGGGTTCAACAGCAGGTGCGCATATTCGTGTTTGTACCAACAGCACCAAGGTGAGAATAATAGTGACAAAGGCGGTATGATGGCAACGCCATCGATATTCCTGCGGCCGCTGGACACGAGTTGACAACATACGGATTGTTCGTTTCTACTTCGATACTGGGCACGCATGAGTTAGAGAAACACTTGCTGCGAATTTATATGGGATAGACTTGTAATTAAACTATAGGTATACTATGTATAAGTCATATATTTTGTGGTTAATCGATATCACTTATTGGACCATAGCAGTAAAAATGATTGACTTAGTTCGAATATACTGTCGGTATACAATATTGCACAGCTTCCACGTAGCCTAAGCTGCTACTAGATAAGGACTAGGGCACGTTGGTCAATTTCGAAGGTGGGTCAGCGTCACACAGCGTCTCGAGATGTTAGCTGCTACAAGAAAATAATGTGAGAAAGTGGTAGTTCATATTCTCGCCAAACGTCTCAAACGTTGTTTTGGATACGACAAAAATATGCCTGCAACCGTGAATTAATAGATGGTTGATTGCGCAGTTGGATTGGAAGAAATGGTTCTTTCAAAAGCGGAGTTGTTGCAGCGCTGTGTAAAAGCTGTTGGAGCTGTTGTGTAAAATCGGAGCTTCGTGACATCGGCGGACCGACGGACGTTGGTCCACCAATGTCACGCAGGGGGCAGGTTCCCAGACACACCGCTCGGGGCGCTGCGTTCTATCAGAGGCCGCGCCGGCTGTGGAGTGGACTAATCAGAGCGCACGCCGGGAAGGGAGAGGGAAAGCGCGCGCTCTTTCTCACCGTGGATTCCGCTCGGCGCGAGTTGCTGCGGAAGTTCGCCCGACAGCGGCAGCGCCGTCGCCGGTTGAATTCTACGTTTCGAGCACAGAAATCAGCAGCGAAACGGCAGCTGCGGGAGGCTGATCCGGAGCAACGCAAGAGGGAAGCGCAAGCCAAACGTAACCGCCGGTAACCGCTACCAACGAGGATCGTCGGCGTTAAGCACAAGTGAAATGGCAGCGGCGGGAGGCTAATCCGGAGCTACGCACGAAAGGAACGCAAGTAAAGCTTACTTAAAAGATAGCGAACCTCTGATTTGTCCCAGAAAGAGGCAGAACACAGATGCAAGAGCCGAGAGATCCCTTTGACCGACGGTGCAACAGATTTCCTCGACCAGGAATCAGCAGGGAATCTTAAGCAGTAAATGTAACCAATGCACTCTATAGTAACGTGTGCTTAATAGTAAAAGTAACCACTCCAGTAACCGAGAAAAGCACTCGAAATCAAACATAGTCGCCGAACTCACACAATCACAGAAACCCAGAGATAATCACAGAAAATCATACAAGATTACAGAGAAACACAGCTCCGCTGTTACTGCAGATTTCACATTGTGTGGAACTGGGTTAACTTTGGTTCTACAATCGCACACACATTTATATTATTGTTATACATTGATAGAGTCTTCTAGACGTATGTTCGGTATCGTCTTAGTCATCGGTGTCATCGCTATTTTTCATATAAAGTCCAAGTGTGATAACATCCTGCCATCCCGCATGCCATATGCTGTGGGTGTAAAGGAAAGTGAGAGAGTGGGCCTAGGAGGATGGTGGTTTGATGCGTGAGCATACTTGCAGGATAAGGAGGCAGGTGCAAAGCCAAAGGCTGTAAATATTAAGGGCGAGCCGGGATGGCTGGCGGCTTCATATGTGCTGTGTTACCGCATGCGTAGTGCTACACGTGGCGGGATCTCAAGTTTGCGAGAGGTACTGAAGCGATGTGGCTTCGCGCAACATTTCCTACCCGCTGCTGGCCCTCTCCATCACGCCAGACTTTAGCCAGCGAATTTTCGTGTTCATCGAGCAAGATCTGTTCACGTTTGTATTTGCCATAGTGAAACCGTGCATTTAATTTTAGTAATAGGACAATGTGTACTGTAATTTATACGGACCAGAAGACTACGAGTCTTACTTCATGTAGTTATCAAATACTTTAGTATCGCAATGAATGCTTCGCCTTTCAGGCTGAACTGGGACTTCGTCCTAGAGGAGGAACAAGATGACGTGTACCTGTGCTTTAGCAGCCTACGTTCCTACCTATGTGCTGCAAAGTGCCTAATAAATCGCCTGATTGAAAGTTATCCCTCGTTTATCATTATGTAACTTCTAAAATGTAGTCGTAATGTCCAAGGTACTCACATTTCGAAAACACCGTGGAGAAGATGGTGCAGTCGCACTAAGTCAGAAACTTACGGTCGCTACCGGGTAGAAATATAATCATCCTGTCAATTTTAGATCGGTTCTCGCATTAGCTTCTTTTAGCGTCTGTACGTTGTCGTACTTTAGGCTGGTCGTTGGCGACTGTGAAAGACCGGATTTTTCATGTTATCATGCGAATGTATTCATGACGTTCTCTTTTTCGCAGGTACCTAACCATAAACGCACCATATTGTCTCAGCTTCAGCATATGATCCACCATATTCATGCAGTTTTAGTGCCGTTTGTAGGACTCTGTGCACATTCAGGGTGATATCCACGTGCACGATGACTTTCCAAATTTTGTTCTGTTCAGCAGACCGCCAATTTTCTTTGTTTAAAATTACGTTTATTAAGAAGGCTCCCATGTAGACACAATGTGATAAATGCGCTTGCGTGAGTCAGCCATTTTTGTGACATTCAAGTAAATCTTTACTGCATTTTGCGCGCTATAGCACACCTTTCTCCTTAGTATTGACTGGTGTGATTGTTTAGGGCGCTTTTCGGTAGAAATGATCGTTTTAAAATCTCACCTGCGATTGTTATCTTTGTGAACTTTATGCTCTTCAAACTTGCTGTTGTTGAATGAGCAAATCAGGTCAACAAATACAAGAAAGGCAATATTAGGCCATGATTGGAGTATTGTAAAGCTTAAAAACTCTGCAATGAACATTGGTACTCCTTGGCAGATGTCTGACCAGGCAAACGCTCTTTTATTGGAAAAGCAATTATATGTACACTTCAAGCGGATTTCTGCCGTCGCCGTCGTCGCTGCCGCCATGAGGTTCCATATAAAGTCCAAGGGCGATACGTTGCACATACGTCGCCGCGCGACATATGTGCCAGTGAAAGCGCGCGGGGGACGCGCGCTTTCACGGAGAGCGAGCGCACGGCACAGCGGACAGCAAACACGACTTACTCAATCGCGCGAAATGCCGTGGGCGTATGGGAGTGCTGCGGCACCAAATGCGTATCTTGTACCGGGCGTCAGGGGCACTGGCGACGCAATCTCCCACGCGAAAGGAGGAAAGCAGGAAGGCAGCGTGGGAGGAAGCGGGGGGGGGGGGGGGGGGGGTCGGTTTCGACTGCTCTTCTAACCACTGCGTACTTTGCGCCGGTCCGAGCTCTCGCTCGCACCGTATCTTGAAAGCGATCTCCAGACGGCTCTGACCTTTGTATGCGTTGTGCTTTCGCCGCTGTTTCCGTTGAATCGATAGACCGCACGAACGTTCGCTGGCTGAGGCTCCCGCGCTTGTTCACGCCAGCGTTCTGACAGTGGTCGTCTGCGGTCATCGAGTGTGATTGATTATTGTTTGCTTGTGTGCACTGACACCGCGCTTGTTAATTCATTTAGTAAGCGAATGTTGTCAAGTTTATACGGCTGATAAAACTACTATCCCTATTCCGTATAGCTCTCTACTTTTTTGCTATCTCAATTGATGCTTCGCCTTTCGGGCGAATCTGCGACATTTTTTTCAATAGAATTTATACAACTCAGGAAAATTCTCTGTCACCGCACTCATAAACTCAGTCATACTTTAGCGAATTCCTTGGAAAAAGAGTGAAAACCCAATTATACGACATTATGCAATGGAAACAAGACGTTTTCAATTAGGTAGTACAAAAATATTTGCGTAATACGCCTACGCTTATAGTGAGTTGGGTAAACCTTGCCGGAAAATAATATCATAACCGTTAAGAGCTTGGAGTTGAGTCTTAATTAATGAACGTAATTCTATTGCAGCAAAGTCCATCACCCTATTTGTATCTGATGCTCATTCTTTGTAGAATTCGTATTGATTTCATTACTGGCACTAAAGTATGCTTGGTGCTCCCCAGAAGAGAAAGTATTCGCCGTCTAAACACATTTTAGCATGGTTTCCGAGGCATACATCGTGAGAATGCTCAAGGTGGGCAGGTGCTTAAAGCAGTACTAGGCGCAATTTTTCTCGTTTTCGGCATCCAATGCGGAAGGACAGATGTCGTCGATGGCAGAAGCACTCGAGATCTGGTAGCAAGGTTGCTTTGGTGTTTGCAGATCGGTGGTATCTATACAACCTCGTAGGCGAGCTTCATGAAATTGAGATTCCACGTATTTTGGGATTTGCGACGGTCAGCGTTGAATCCTGGTTAGGTCAGCGTTGACCTCACATCGCCTGAGTTGACGATCCGAGGCGCCTTGTTTGCTTCTTTGTCGTAGCGTGCAAACACAATCATGTGAGCGAACTGAGGGCAACGCCCTCCTTCTAGTTCAAAAAAAATCATTGATGACTACGATACTCCCTAATGCAATCTTTGAGCGTAGCTCTATACATGTTTTCCTTTCACGATATATTGGCTGGCTCGCAAAATATGTCTCCTGTGGGACATTGCATGTGGAGCGAAGTGCGGTGCGACTGCCTCGCTAATCGGGAGGTCGCTGGAGGCAGCGCGTTAGTGACGTGTGGGCGCGATTCACAGCAGCCGCTGCATACAGACCTTCTCGCGTGCAGTGCTTTGTTCCTATATATGATATCAGTGGTCGCACTTGCCGCACGCCATGGTGACCAGACGACGGCGCACTACTCTACAGCCGGCTCGTAGCGGTCGTTGCCGCATAGCCCGTCTCGCGTGGCACTACGATTTTCTTCTCCCGCTTCCGCCAAACCCTTCCCCTCTGCTTTCCGCCTCGTGGTTCCGCGGCACCCTGCTCCTCCACGTTCCTTCTCGCACTCTCTTCACTACTGAAGTTTTTTATCCCTCGCTGCACTCCACGTTCGCTCTTTCATCCTTCGATCTACTCGTTGGCTCGGTTACGCCGAGGGATGACGCCAACGTGAAAAGCAGGACCGGGTGCCAAGAGCTGCGCTATAAAAGCTACTCACGTTGATTTTTAGTATGTTACTGGTAGATAAAAAATCGTATGCTGTCATTATATTGCGATAACAAATATATGGACACGGCTGGCGCATTTCTGCCATCGCAGATGCTACTGGTCGGCTACCCCGGCGGCTGCTGCGTAAGGCGCGGCCGTGGGCGGCCGCGCGCGCCGTATATTGACAGCTATCTGCAATGGGGACTTCGTCCTATTGGCTGAAAGCGATCTGCGATAGCTTCGTGTGTGCCGTGTTTTTGCCGCTAGGGTCTCGTTGAAGTGAGAGGTAGCACAAAGGTAAATTCTCTCGCTGCTGCGGCCACACTTCATAACTCCAGCGTTTTGACAGGAGCTACCGCGGTCATCGAGTAAGATATGCTCATGTTGCCTTATGCGCACGTGACCCCATGCTTGTCAATTTAGTCAGCAAGCGAGTCTTTACAAGTTTATACAGCCGATAAAACTAGTTTCCTTACTTCGTATAACTGTCTACTAATTTGCTATCGTAATCGTTGCTTCCTCTTTCTGGCGAAAGTGCGACTTTGTAGCAACTACGGTCACGTCCACAAGTGAAATGAGAAACCTTTATGAAGGTAATAAATATTTCCAGTTAGGAAATGTTTTATATGTGTACTTGGGTGATTTATGCTATTTCTACATTTCGTTCTCTGATTCTGTGAATGGGAGATAGTCCGCCGGAAGCGTAGGACGCACTCACATCGCCTCCCGCTTTTTCGTCATTCTTCGCACGTAAATCTTGTGAATTGGTGCCTCCTTTTGTGATGACCTGATCCGTGAGGTTGCTTGCTGTGCGTGGACACCATTCTTATATGTGTGTGAGTGACTTTTTGTTTAATTTACGGCCCTTTTGTGATTCCTATCAACGAGTACGGCCACGGCGGTAGGCCTAACCAGGAAACGGACCTCATCTAGCGTTCTGGCGACGCGCCGTGCGCCTCCCTCCGGCGACATGAGATCCACCGTCGAAGGAGAAGACATCGACCCTGAAGATTGCAACGAGATCGCTGGCTGGAAAATCATTGCACCCAGGGCCAGTAGGACCGGCAAGGAAGCGTGTTTAACCAAGGATACTACGCCTACAGGGACACCACCACCCCAGGCAAGCAATGGCAAAGCTTCTACTGTTAGAAAAAGCATTGTGAGACAGAGTAAAATGCCTCTATTACCTGAAGACGATATTAAGATCATCATCACGATCCGTGGAGGACTTACTATTGCCAGATTGGGCATCACAAGAGTGGCTGACGCAACAACAACGGCAGCTTACATTGAGACGTCCGGGTGAGAGAATGATCTAATATGCCCTAACTTGCAACAGAACATAGTTGTGGTCAGCACGCCACTCGAAGAGAATGCAACCAAGTATGCCACCATCAGAGATATTATCATCAATGACCATACCCATGAGGTTGCCGCATACAGGGCGGCACCGCACGAGACCTGTAAAGGCGTTATTAGAAACATCCCGCTCAGCGAGAACGAAGACGCACTCAACCGCAAAATCGTTAATGCGCATAATCCTCTGGCCCTGGCAGCCAAACGAATTAAAGAGACCAATACGGTCGTCATTGCTTTCGACGGCTATAAAGTTCCAAACTACATAAGATACGGCAACGCCCTCATACGCTGCGCGCTATACCGCAAGCAGATAGACAACTGCTATGCCTGTGGATGACTGGGACATCGAGCGGATGTCTGGCCATCACCAGATGAGCCCATCTGCAGGGGCTGCGGAACACCAAATCCCACAGAAGCACATAACTGCACCCTACAATGCTCCCTATGCGGAGGAACATATCACGGCTGGCAAGGAATGCAGGCAACGATTCCAGCTTCCCTACGTCGTTAGAAAACGTAGAATCGCGAAGAGAGCAACGCTGACCTCGAATCAAGGAATCCAAGAGAGCACATTCTGGATAAACGAGCAACGCTTCCCTGAGCTCACCCAATCTCAACCAAGCAGCGGCAGCGTAGCCCGCGGAAGATCGGGATCAAGAAACAAATCCAACGACCTTAGAGGATCATCACGCAGCCAATCCAGGGGACCCCGGAGCCGCTCCCAAGGACCCAACAAGGACAAGCACGAGACCAAGACCCGGTTCGACATCCGGGGGCGGACCAACGGACCACATGGCCACGTGGCGGCGAGCCAGGATGGGGGAGCCAGAGCCACCTGGGCCCAGCGACTTCAATCACAATCAGCGACAAAGGTAGGTTCGGTCGCACCACCAGAGCGTGACAACAATTCCGACAAAAAAGACTAGAGCACGACAACCTAGAACTCAGGAAAGTGGTCGTTAGCCTCATGGATGAAATTAAGCAACTTCGCGCTTCCCTTGCCGCACCAGCCAAAGAAAACAACTCTGAAATTGAAACAATGGACATACCGGTAGTCGAACAAGCGTCAAACGCGGCTAAAAGGAAAGCGAGCTCGGCTACACAGCACACCAAGGCAGCCAAAGCGAGAGCAGATAATACAGATACCTTAGACAAATTAGTTCAAAACTTCGCCGTACTCATGGCTGGGCAGAATAAATTAATTGAGCAAATGGAACACATCCGCGGCACAGTCGCTGACCTAGACCAAAGGGTGCGCTCTATGGAAACGAACACCCAACTAACAGAAATCTCGGTGGTACCAAACAGACTGCCCACAGCCCCTCTACGTCAGGTTCAACCTTTGGCACCTGACGACACAAACATTCAACAACATGGCCAATCACTCTGAAGCTTTTAGAATCTGGCAGTGGAATTGTAGGGGATATGCTCGCAAAAAAGCATCCTTACAGCAATATATTCGCGCCACAGCTGATGCACCACATGTAATTCTCCTACAGGAAATCAATAGGGCTAACCCTACACTTACAGGATATAGCACCATAGCAAAAACCTGTGGTCGTAACGGGATAGCTACGCTAATCAGTAGCAAACTAACCCACATTCAACACGACCTCAACGTAGCCTCTAGTAATCTGGAACATATCATGACCGAAATAATTCCTAGGAAATGGAAGGCTAAAAGCCTATTCGTTCTTAACATTTACAGCAGCCCCAAAAACCACGCACAGAGATTCAAAGTAATCCTGAAAAAAGCATGTAGCAAAGCAGGTGATAACCCGCTTGTAGTCACCGGAGACTTTAATGCTCCCTGCGGCATCTGGGGCTACAAGTATGGCACAACTAAGGGCAGCAT